>NC_134486.1:325599999-325867499 GCF_040206685.1 Ascaphus truei
TAATAGTAAATAGATGTAAAATGACAATATGCTTTGTCCACATTAATGTCCAGAAACTTATTATTTGTGCTAGATCCATATATGTTATTGAAGTTATGAATCCAGCTCTTCGAAGAGGAAATTGTAAAAATATTGATCCATAGAAGTATATCATATCAGAAGTCAGAAACTTGATAAGAGGGTGCAGGTCATGTAGTTCATCTTTAGCCCATGGATTTCAGATTGATGGTTAGAAGGAGGCGTCATCCGCTTTACACTCGTGCCAATCTGGCCAGAAGCCGAGCCTCCAAAGATCGATTCTGAATCCCCGCCACTGTACCATGCAATTGATGTACTCGAACTATTGAAAACACAATGAAAACATGCAATAAATCTTCTTATCAAGACAAACAGATCTTTTAAGCATGGATATATAGTGCATCAATAATTGTAATAAAGTCCAATTAACATTGCCTAAGAATAGTAGCGCGAGAAATTCTATAAAAACATGGCAAAGCCTATGTAATCATTTAAGCCTTTTGGGATCATAGAATCTATTTGCATAATCCATCTGGTCTCCCTTCGTAGAAGGGCCCTTTCAAGGTCTCCACCACGTATGCCCAGCGCGACTTTTTCAATTGCGAAGGCCCTCAGGAGTGTACTATCCGCATTATGCTTAATTAGAAAATGTCTAGCGACAGTTGTGATTTTCTTGAAATTGTCAAGATCTCGTTGTGCGTTTTTGACATTTCTAATGTTCTAAAATCCGAAACCGGACCTCCCTTGTGGTCATTCAGGGTAGATAGGGTAGATCACAGGGGCATAAAATGCAGTAAATAACCCCTTTAGATTTACAATGAAGTGTGTTCTTAATATTTTAGTTGTAGGTCTTCGTACTGTTCGAAAAGGTAAGTGTATTCTCCATAAATTTGCACGCTGAACAATTAGAGCACCTCATGAAACCCCTTCTTGGGGTAGTAGATAAAAATGTCTTACCAACATTAGGGACATAATGACTGTTCACCAAACTGTCCTTCAAATTTGGCGAACGACGACTCGTCATAGTGACCTGTTTGCCCAAAACATGTGCTAGGTCTGGGTCGGTCATTAATATGTCCCAATGTTGTTGAAGAACATTTCGCAATAGTGGCCACTGTTTATTATAGGTACCCACAAAACGAATGACCTTCTGATCAGTTGTTGTATGTTTAGGTTGTAAGAGTGAGGTGCGAGATTTTTTCATACCGTTGCGGAAACCTCTCTCAACAGTGGTCTTACTGTAACCCCTCTGGGCAAATCTTTGTTTCACCTCCCCTGAGATCACTTTGATAAGACACTTGGATAAATGTTTACTCGTACAACATGGATAATCCAATTTACCTTTCTTGCAAGTCATTTTGACAGCTTATTCTTATAGTGCATTACCAACCCTGCTCAGCAGGCAGCCATCACCATGTCAAGACTTGGACACTAAAAAAGGTGTTGGTGGGCCTGTATACAAGTTAAAATCATATAGGCTTCTGGTGGGAATTGCTGTTTTAATGCATTGTGTAGATAATATGACAGATACAGTATGAGATGCTACATTTCCTGTCACATTACAGAATTAGTACTTGGTCAAATGGAAATCCTTTTGAAGCTACACAGATTGTTTACATTTCTGTGCTGTTCACTCTTCGTTTTCCCGAATCAGGACAATAGATAGGAAGCAAAAAATGTATAGATAGTCTTGCAAAAATGAAGAGATCTCTTTTACTGTGTTTAGAGAGAACTGTTATTAACTTCCATCATGCCGGGATTACAAACCTCTCATGTACTGTAGCGATAATGACCTGAGACATCTGGCAATTATATTTAATAGGTGCGCTGATCTGGTTTCTGCATATGCTGTTTCTGTAATGCACTGGTTAAAATGTCATATGTATATAGATTTTTATTTTTTATTCGTTTTTGAATAACATGAAACAATATAAATACAATAATTCAGGGAGAAAAAAAACTTATCAATAACTACTATACCCCTACACACCCCACCTCCTTCCACCCCCTCCCTCCCCCCTATATCCCCCCCCCCCCCCACACACACACACACACCATACTGTAGCTCATATATTATCTAAGAGCCTTGGAAGAACACCAGATATTGCCACAAGACAAAAAAAGACACCATCCCGATATCTGGGACCTCTTCATTTCAGAATAAATAAATCTATACATGTATATGAAGAAAAAAATATGTATATATATCATTTTTAGAATCCATATACAATAACTCCCAGCATCATCTGGTCTCGTTATGATAGTTATGTATTTCCAAATAACATAGGAAAGGAAACCAGATATCCGTAAATTTGGAGTGTTTTTGTCGTAAGGAAAAAGTAATGCTCTCTCTGAGATCACTTTGATAAGACGCTTGGATAAACTTGAAAACGAGAGGTAACTCTCAATGTATTACTTCCTGGTAAAACATTTTATAAATAAATAATAAATAAATAAAGCACTTATCTCCCATGCTGTAGTCCAGGGGTGCGCAAACTGTTCGAGCTGCGCTCCCACCCCTGCCTGCTGCCCTCCATGCTCGCACCCTCTTTACCTCTTTTGCCAGCGTCAAACGATGCCGCGGGGTCATGTGACGTCATGTGACGTCATGTGACCCCCGTGGCGTCATTTGACATCGCGTCGCCATGGTAACAGGCGTCAAATGACGCTGCTTTGCTATGGCGACGCATCAATACTAAGCCTCTGAATCCCGGTAAGTGTAGTTGCAGGGGCCTCACGCGTTCCCCGGCATTTAATTTGAATACCTATGGGAAGATCGAAGGACTTCTGCAACCGTCTGTGCCCCCCCTGAAAAATCTCGCGCCCCCCAGTTTGCATACCCCTGATCTAGTCGACCATTGTGTCATATTTGGTGCCGAAACATTCTTTCTGTTAAAAGCAATGCACAATCTGGTGGCTAATAGTAAATGTGTGATTAGAAAACTGGAGTTAGATTTAAGGACATACTTTTCTACTTCACCCTACAAAACCACTAAAGGATCCAACTGGAGACTGAAACCAGTCATTTCCTTTGATTTCTAAAACTTGTATCCAAAAGGTTTGTATTTTATAGCAAGACCACCATATAAGAAAAAATAGGTGGAGGCGTTGTGTGTTGGCGAACAAGGTCACCCCAGGCTCCCTTCAGCGGAGGATCAGGCCTCCTGTTAGCCAATCAGGTAACGGCAGCACAGGTAGTTTCCCTAGACATGGGGGGGAAAGGGTGCTACACATGGTTACAATACATACAGCTCAACCCCCTTACAACGCTGTGCTTGGGGTCCAAAGAATCACATCGCGCTATAAGCGGATCGCTTTAGAAATAATGTATAATTGTATGCATTGTACAATAAAGTATTTAAGATACCAATAATCGTGTTGTAAAGTATTCATAAATACAAAAATTGGGAGCCTCGCTTGCATCGCGTTATAAGCGGATTTGGGGTATAACGGATCGGGTTATAACAGGGTTGAGCTGTAGTTACATAAGTGAACAGGGTATACTTTATATAAAAGACATAGCATGCACAGTTAGAGATAATATATATTATAAGCGTATGTAACAGTTACAGACCAGATTACATTTGAGACAGCTTTAATTTTGAATGAACTTAGACTGGTGGTGGCTGTGAGAGTCTTCTGTAGATTGTTCCAGTTTTGGGGTGCATGGTATGAGGAGAAGCTGCCAGATACTTTCCTGAACCTTGGAACCATAAACAGTCATTCTGAGTCAGATCTCAGATAAGTGCTGCATGTGGTAGGGTTGAGGAGCTTGGTCAGTGTCACGGTAGACCAGTACTTATCAACACTTTTTATATTTTTGGGATTCTCGATTTGAACACAACAAGGAGGCAAAATAAATTGTAATTTATTTCCTTGATAGACAAACACGACAGCTTCAGAATACACTTAATACAACACTTACTGGGATGGGGAAACAAAATAAATTGTCCTTTGCAAGAAAGCGCAAGAAATGCAGTCTCTGATTTAAAGTCCGTTTGGCTAGATCACAAGTTGCCGATGTAATATTTCCGCCAAATGAAGAAAATTCGTAGTAGTTCGTAAGAATTCGTTCGGGAGTCAGCAGTTTTCCAGGTCTTAGGGATATGGCCTGCAGACAGAATAGAGGACTATGGAAGCAATTGATTTGGCAATGGCTGGGGCACCAAGTTTTAGGAACTTTGATTGCAGTAAGTCAGGTCCACATTGGCTGCTTAGTTTTAATTTGAGGAGCGCTTGTGTAATCTCCTCTTAGGTTACTGGGACAAATTGAAAATTGGGATCAGTGTTAGGAGAGGGTGGGGCTATAGCGGTACACTTTGGTAGTGTCAGACACAATTGGTGTGTTTAGTACCCCACTGTGGGATATCCATCAATAGACATTACCCCTTTTTGTATCCATGATGTTTGGCTCATGCTATTAGGGAACACCTGTTTGTGACAGGGGTAAGTGAAGTACCTGGGTCGATTTTGATCTAAGGGAACGGGCCAGAAAAGGGGCTAGGTGCCCCGAAATGTTTCTCCCCCCACCCCCCTTATTCTCCTGTTATCCCCCTCCCCTTTTCTTTCCCCTTGTACACACGAGAAGTTTTATAATTGGCTAATATGAATTTGATAATGTTAGGACCTAATCATATAATACTTGTTCCATATGTACTGTCAAATGCTTTTTCTACATCCAACGCTAAAGCTACTGAAGGAATCTCATGTTTTTTAGCATACTAAATCAAATCTAGATTTTTACGGATGTTATCAAAAGTTTGATGTCCTAAAATAAATTCAGGTTGTTATTAATAAGAGCGGGAAGCAAGTTTTCTAGTTTCATGGCTAATATTTTAGTAAATAATTTAGCATCTAAATTAAGTAAAGCAATAGCCTAGGAGCTGAACATAATTCCGGATCCTTAATTGACTTAAGAAGTAAAGAGATTGAAGCATCATCATAGATGGAGTAACTTGTTCAGAAACTAGAACTGAATTAAAAATATTATTTAGATGAGGTGTAAGAAGAAAAGAGATATTTAAAAAAAAAGATACAGTATATCCATATGCGCCTGGAAATTTATGCATCTTTAACGTTTTAATGGCTTTAACCACTTCTTCCACTGATATTGGACACTCAATTCGCCTATTCTCCTCCGAAATCTGACGTAGTGAAATAGACTCCAGAAATGAAGATATACTATCAGAGGCCAATTCACTTTTTCACTAGTATAAAGTTTTTGATAAAAGTCAAGAAAAGTATCCGTTTTGAATTTATCCTCATATGATTTCTGCCCTCTAAAATGGAATAAAGTTTCTCTGTTGACGTGCTTTAAGTTTATGTGCTAGTAATCTTTCTAGTTTATTACCTTTATTATAAAATAAACTACAGTACAGCTCAACCCCGTTACAACGCGAATCCGCTTATAACGTGATGCAAGTGTGGCTCCCAATTTTCGTATTTATGAAAACTTTACAACACGATTACTGGTATCTTAAATACTTTATTGTACAATGCATACAATCGTACATTATTTCTAACCCGATCCGCTTATAACACGATGTAATTCTTTGGACTCCAAGCACAGCATTATAAGGGGGTTGAGCTGTATTTGGTATACTGTACATTATATCCCTTTTATTTTGTCTGACAAAAGCATGTTGAGTTTACCTCTAGTCTCTATTACACGTTCCAATGTATCGGAAGAGCCTGATCTTTTATGCTCCATTTCAAGATCCAATAATTTCTTTCTAGTATTATCTACTTCAACTTTTTTTTTTTTTAATTCTTGAATTTAGACAGGGAGGGTGAGGGAGACAGGGAGGGTGAGGGAGACAGGGAGGGTGAGGGAGACAGGGAGGGGGGCGGGGGATGGAGAGGGAGAGGGTGAGGGAGACGGGGAGGGTGAGAGAGAGAGGGGGGATGAGGGTGAGGGTGAGAGAGGGTGTGGGTGAGAGAGAGGGTGAGGGAGGGAGAGAGGGTGAGGGAGAGAGAGCGTGAGAGACAGGGAGAGGGTGAGGGAGGGAGAGGGTGAGAGAGAGAGGGTGAGGGAGACACACCCACTGATACACACACACACACCCACATACACTGATACACATACACACACTCACACAAACACTGATACATACACACACACACACACACACTGATACATACATACTCACACACTGATACACCCCGCCTCCCCCTGCACCGCCTGCCAGCCCCTGCACCGCCCACCAGCGACCACGCAGCCACCACTGCCCGCCCCCGAGCCCATCTCCTGCACCAAAGGGACGGGGGGGAAGTGAGCGCCAGGAGAGGCAAAGGTGGGAGCGCCGGGGGGCAAAGGTGGGAGCGCCAGGGGGCAAAGGTGGGAGCGCCGGGGGGCAAAGGTACAAGGTAGGTGGTACAAAGGCAGGCGCACCCCCGCTACCACCTCCTATTACCCCCCCTGGCTGGGACCCGGGACAGAAGGGGGACACTCACTGCGCAGCCGACAGAGGAGCCAGGAGCGGGAAGGCAGACACACTCACGTGTGCTCTGCACAAAGCGGAAGCCCCGCCCCCGGCTTCCTCTGACCTGCCTGCGACCAATCCCCTGCGGGCCGGCCGGCATTCTAAGTCCCGTCCCCGGAATCCTCCTTCATTCAATCCCCCCGGCAGCATGCATTCATTCATACACACACATAGAAAATACTTACCAGCCGCCGCATTCTCCTCACCGCCGCTGCCCCGCAATACCGGGACCAGGTACAAAAACCGGGGACATTTCCGGGACGGACCTAAAACCGGGACAGGACAGAAAAAAACGGACTGTCCCGGCAAAACCGGGACAAATGGTCACCCTACTCACATATAATGTGTATGTCATTTGTGAGTCTGTCACAACAGCAGGGAGTCGCTGTGTGCCTAGACAGGGTCCTCACAGAGCTCACGTGGCATTTAAGGCTGCCTTCACTTGTCAACTGTCCCTTTCTGTCCCTTCTAACTGCCTCTGGCTAGGTCTAAGATTCCCCAATCAGATTATAAGATGTCAAAGTTATTTTTTCTTTATGATGAAAGGGTTTCCATCCCCAAATTCAACATCTTGCATGTTTTTTGTGAGGAAAAGTCACATTAAACCGTTTAAAATGCTGTATCTTTTTTTTGCTGGTGGTGGGGAGGGGGTTAAAAATGTTGATGGCGAGCCTTTTTTATTTTATTTTTTCGATTCCAGATTAAACATTTTCGCGTGTCCTTTTTGTGCTTCTCTCTGCCTTTTCCCACAGGGATGTGTCCTAGTTACATAAGATTTTTTTTTTTCCTCTTCCAATTATATGTATATGTTCAGGTGCAGATGCATTTATATTGCTTTGCTTGTTTAATTTAGGGAAAGAAGTATTGTAGACGGTAACGTTTCTGTTTTTATACTCTGTGCACATTTTAAAGCAAACATTGTGTTCCAAAGGGTAAACAGAAAAAAAAAAAAAAAAAAAAAAGGGTCACGATTGACTGAAGCAGAAAGCCATTCCCTCTTTTATGGTCATAATGTTGCTTTCATTACATCCGTTTCTCTCCCTGATGTCCGAATGCCCGTCTGTGTTTCAGTGCCGGTGTGCTGTTCTGCGCGCTACAACCTGGCAGTCATGGCCTTGCTGGGATTCTTCATGCTGTATGCATTACGGGTCAATCTGAGCGTAGCGCTGGTGAACATGGTAAATGCCAGTTCAAGTGCCCAAGAAAACACGAGTTCTAAAGTGTGCCCCGATCATACTACTGCTCCCAAGGTTCTGCATAATACCACGGTAGGATGACCATTTTGTTTTTTGTTTTTGTGTTTTTTTTCTTCTGACTTTAAAGTGTCTCTTGCATTCTTTTTTTTATTTCTGTAATATCTTCTTGTATAAATTATTCTCTTAACAATCTTCCAGAAGGGCCTGCAACCTACGTTGTGCAGTCTCGCTTTGTTATTTCATATTTTGTCTTTTTTTTTTTTCTTTTTGTGTCGTTTCCTCTTCAAAGGAGCAAGCCAAGTGCTGCTGTTTTTTATTCATTTTTATTTCGTTGTTTTTTGTTGTTGTTTTTTTTACATTTATTTGTATTTTTTTTTTTTTTTTACACAGGATTGAAGCAGGGGCTCTCTTTAGCTGAAAGCCATTCATTTCAGCTCCGGGGACCCCCTGCTTCCGGGGAGGTATCGCCTTAGGGGGTGCCGGTAGTAGCTCCGGCTGAAACAGCTGGGTTTTAAAGCTTCCGCGTGACGCGGGCCAATAGGAAGCCGAACCTGATGACGTTACGGCTTCCTATTAGGCCGCAGAAGCTTTGAAACGCGGCCATAATGTGAGCTGAGTGGAACAGTTACCGGCAACCCATATGGCGGTAATATCTCTGGAAGCAGGGGGTCCACTGAGCGGAAATCAATGAGGTTCAGCTCCGGAGACCTCTGCTTCAATCATCTGTAAAATATAACTTGGATTGCCGCTGTAAAGATGCAGTTCCTCTTACATGTTTCATTTTTATTTGTTAAAGATGTCTTCACCATGTTGTCTGTTTTCACCTTCATAGTTTCTTCCTGCTTACTGATTTTTCAAACTGTTAACAACCAAAGTTACTAGGGTTAATAAGCTACTCCCACTTGTGACATCTCTGGGCTTTTATGAGCGTTTCTGGCTAAGGCTGCGGCTAGGCAGGGAGCGGGTGCGCTGGCGCTCGTGCGCTGAGCCCTGCTCGGCCGGGCGATTCGTGGCCGGCTAGGTGCGCGCGGGGGGGGGGGGGGCACGGCCAAGACGTCACGGAGCTGGTTCGCCCTCATTGGGCGAACCGATCATGTGACGCGCGAGCGAGCGGAAAATTCAAATCTGCTTGCTTGGCAAGCAGGTAAGTGCAGCGCATGCTCAGGTACTCGCTCATGCTGGCCACACACATTGCCGCAGTGTTTTTCATCGCGGCTAGCGGGAGCGTGCTTGCCCGCTCAGCGCCACCCTGGACGAGGCCTTAGACGGTTCCTTTTGATAAGTCTTCTTGACGTCTGCATGGAAAACAGCTCAGTGCTGCCATGTAGAGAGGAGTAAATGGGGATTAACGCTAGAGGTTGCAATGTAAATACTCAGTGCTGCAGTCCTTTTTGAACACAAATTAAACAAAATAATCTGATTTTAATGGGATCGCTTTGTGCTCATGTTGATGGTACTTTTTGGGGGAAATTGCAACTTTAAATTAAAATATTTAATCCAGCTAAATAAGATGTGCATTGGGTCTTTTTTTTTTTGTTTGTTTTTGTTTTTTAAGCACAAATTGATATCAACAAGAATATTTTTTTTTTTTTTTTTGAGTCAGACGCTTGAAGTTAAGAAAATGTCCCAGGGTAAGATTTGTTGGAACTTGGGGATTGCAGTGATATTATCTTCATTTAAATGTTAAGATATTGAAATGAGAAAATGAATTTGTGGCTGAGGTGACTATTCAATATGCTGTGATGCTAGGAAATATATTTGCTCTATTCATTTGAATGGGACTCAAATCTCCAGCACAGAACTTCTTCACAGCATATTAAATGAGGGAAGAGTGTCTGAAGTATTGATATAAAACAAGTCGGATGTTCTACCAGTACATGCATTTTGATGTAGGAATAGGTAAAACTTTTGTGAATTTGGTAACTTCTACTTGGTGTTGAACAGTATTTAATTCTTATGTATGTATGTATGTATGTATGTCTTTATTTATATAGCGCCATTAATGTACATAGCGCTTCACAGTTTTATTACACGTGACAATCATATAAACAACAAATAATACAAATAACAGGTCATGAGAAGAAGAGCTTCAGACATAAAAGTAAAATTTCGGAAGAGGATTCCCTGCTCCGAAGAGCTTACAATCTAATTGGTTGGTACTGTAGGAAGAACGTACAGAGACAGTAGGAGGGAATTCTGGTAAATGCGTCTGCAGGGGGGCAAGCTTTATGTATCACGTGTATAATATTATCCACTGTGCTACTCATATGCTTCGTTAAGCAGGTGTGTTTAAGGTGGGTCTTAAAGGTGGATAGAGAGGGTGCTAGTCGGGTATTGAGGGGAAGGGCATTCCAGAGGTGTGGGGGAGTCAGTGAGAAAGGTTTAAGGCGGGAGAGGGCTTTAGACACAAAGGGGGTAGAGAGAAGACATCCTTGAGCAGAACGCAAGAGTAGGGATGGTGCATAGCGAGAAATTAGGGATGAGATGTAAGGAGGGGCAGAAGAGTGTAAAGCTTTAAAAGTGAGGAGGAGAATTGAGTGCGAGTTGCGGGATTTGATAGGAAGCCAGGAGAGGGTGGTTCGCCCTCATTGGCTGAACCGTCGCTGTGACGTTGCCAATGCTCGGACGCCGCGCCAAAAGACAAAGATCTTGTCTTTTGGCCAAGGCAGTCGCGCATCGCGGCATCGCTTTGGCTTTGTGTGCGGCGCACACACACAGTTGCGCGCGGAACCTTGGCCACTGGGGACCTAGCCTAAGAGATAATAGTGAAAAGCAGGGTTGTTGACCTGTTTAAGACGTTAATTTGCTCACATGTGATATTTTTCTTTGCTATACGATGTTTGGATTATAATTGTCATACGTGTTGACATTCTATTCAGTAACTTGTAGGCAACAATGCAGTACACTGAAAAACAAACCATGAGCAAAGATTTTGATTACCATGCACAATAAGTGCCATGCTATTTTAATGCAAATGTAATATATCATTTTTTTTACTATAAATAAAGCAGACTGGTCTAAGCTTTGTCCTCCAGTGCACCCAACAGGACAGTGTTTTCAAGATATTTCTAATTAATTCATAATTGAACAAGTCATTTACCTTTTAATTAGCATGAACGCAACTTGTTAAGACATATATTTGCCCTGAAAACCCAGGTTGTTGGTGGCGCTTGGTGACTGAACCTGGACTGAAATAAAGTGCAAAAAAATCAGTCGTCACATTTAATACATCGAACATCTAAAAACGTCACATTGATTTACTTATTTATTGGAAAACTTATAACCATGCGATTTTATTTTGTTATATTGTGGTTCACGTTGGGTCTCACATTGCGAGGCCTTCCTCCCAATCTCATGCAGTAGTGAAGTCAGCAGGAACCAACACATTTATTTTGTCAAAGTTGCAATTGAAAAAAAAAGTTGGTACATTGTTCGAGGGAGGAAGCAGGAAGAGCCTGTCATATGGCTACTGTTCTGAAATGGTTGAGCTCATCCACCCCTTTGCCAACTCTGCTGCTGACTCCTGTACTGAAGTGACCCAAACCCTGCATACAGACGCACAGAGGATCCTACCCGCAGACACACAGGAAGAAGGTGCAGGGGATCATAACCGCAGACGCACAGGGAGGAGGCGCAGGGGAACCTACCCGCAGACGCACAGGGAGGAGGCGCAGGGGACCTTACCCGCAGACACACAGGGAGGAGGCAGAGGGGATCTTACCCGCAGACATGAGGCACGGGACCCTACCCACAGACGCACAGGAGACCCTACCCACAGAGACACATGGAGGAGGCACAAGGGATCCTGCCCGCAGACACACGAGGTGTAGGGGACCCAACCCATAGACACATGAGTAGAAGGTGCAGGGGACCGTGCCCGCAGATGCACGAGGTGCAGGGGACCGTGCCCACAGATGCACGAGGTGCAGAGGACCGTGCCCACAGATGCATGAGGTGCAGGGGACCATGCCCACAGACGCACGAGGTGCAGGAGACACTCCCCGCAGGTGCGTACAGGGGGCTGTGGGACACTCTCTGCAGGTACATACGGGGGGCTGTGGGACTCTCTCCACAGACACACTGGGAGGAAACACAGTGAGTGTTGGCAACATCAGTGCGATGGGAGGAGTGAACTTGGATACACTCTACTTACCTTTGGGCTCCTTTTAATAAGAGAGAGGGGTACATTTGTTATACTTTTCCACAGCTAATAATTTCCGCATCCCTAGTGCATGTCCATGGAAGACTATATTTACTGATTGGATGCCCCTGAGTGAGGGGGGTTTACCAAGTGCCCCTGAAAAATTGGGGCATGTGGGAAATGCCCTGAGTAAATAGAATATAGGGGGTATGCAAGGGTACTGCACCCCTGGGTGAGTTGGCGTATGGGTAAGTAAGTCCGAGAGGGACTGTACATTAAAGGTATATTTTTAATTAGAAAGCAAAATTTTTGTTACTTTCGTTGTTTATTTACTGCCGTACAGTACATTCAACATCATTGCATTAACTCAAAATGATTTTGTTCCTGTGCTAGAAACTGCTAAGAGCTTGTTTTGTGATGTCTGATGTAATAGTGTGCAGAGTAGTGTTGAGCATTGCAGCTTCATGGTTTTTTGATTAGGAAAGGGATCTTATTTGACCAGTATCTGTCAATGTACAGTCTCTTCATGCATCCTGAGGCACTTTGTGTTCATGAAGAGGTGGAGACATAGGCCAACAGTAAAGTGGTCAGTCAAAACAAATCTTCACCCTGTTCCTACTTAATGTGGTGGGTTTTCTCCTCGTACATTCAGCCAGTGGTCCCTTTGTGACAGGAGAGAGCATGCACACACACATTTGTAAATATGTATAATTTTATATACGTTTTTTTTTTTTTTTTTTAATATATATTTTCTTTTCTTCCAAAGGGCCATAAGTATGACTGGGACTCAAACACCCAGGGCTGGATACTTGGATCCTTTTTCTATGGATACATCCTCACTCAGATTCCTGGTGGATACATAGCTGGAAAAATCGGTGGCAAACACTTACTGGGATTTGGCATCCTGGGCACTGCTGTCTTTACTCTGCTGACCCCGATAGCTGCGGATTTAGGGGCTTGGTACCTCATAGCAGTTCGGGCACTTGAAGGACTTGGAGAGGTAATCCTTTATTTCTTTATTTTTCCTAGTTGGTATAAAGAGGCAGAAGGGAATTGGCTTCCTTCTTGTATGTATGTATGTATGTATGTATGTATGTATGTATGTATGTGTATACATATATATACAGTATATATCCCAGTAATTAATATATATATATACAGTGGTCGACAAATCACCAAAAAATCTACTCGCCGAACAAAAAAATCTACTCGCCACCTAGTACCAGTGCTGCTTGGGCCAATAGGAGCTCGCCACGATGTTAAATCCACTCGCCCGGGGCGAGCAAATGTATTTGTTTGTCGAGCACTGTATATATATATATATATATCTGCTGTTATTCTGTTATTATTTTTATGACCTATACTTTGTTTGCTTGATTGCGTAGTGTATATTTTTCTGGGAAGATATGACTGTTTCATCATGAAAAGTGATGCATTCGATTTAGAGAGCTAGTAAGGATCTTCTTCAGATTAATAATTATAACCATAATCCTAACAATCATATATTGCAGATTTTTGAAGATGGCCACAGTTGGTTCATAGGACCTTTTTTTTAAAGAATCACTCCAGCATCCCTGACTTATACAAGTTCTCTTGACAAAAGGATACATAGGTCATAAAAGTGTGATTTTATGTGCAAGTCTGAAAAGCTATTTCCTGTACTTTGCATTGACAATGTTACAAGTGTGCCCACTTTTTGTGTTGCTTCATTGAAACTTCAATATACCGTTAAGTTGCACTGCTTTAAAATCTATTGTTGTTGTGCTTTGGGTGTTCTAAACAAGGACTATAACGCTAATGCTTACTATTTTATTTTTTTCACTGTGGTAAAGGCTGTGCAGTTATGCAAAGCTCCCTCACCATGTAAAATCTACGGCGACGCTGATGGGCGGTGTGTGTAGCGTCACTACATGGCCAATATCCAACAGAGGGTGGGGGGAATCCCTGCACAGTCTAATATTAACTTTCTATAGGGGTGCTATCAGAGAAAAAAGTACATGCACAACACGGGAGAGAAAGGAAACCTATAGGTGAACACTCCTCTACTAATTTGGACAAAATAAATACATTTTAATGTTTACAGAACAAAACAACAAAATGAACCGACGATGTATGCACAATATCGCTAAATAAACCCGTGGATTATAGGGTTGCTTGTAGTAAAATTGGATCACTACAGCATAACTAGCATATTATAAATGTCTCATCAGTATATAGAGACAGTTTGTGCTTCCTCCGTTGAGCAGTACAGTATATATAAATCACTGCAGCATAGTTAACATTTAACACTTGCCTTTCTCTGCTTTGTTTGAGATGCATTCATTAAAGCACGATTAACCACTGTTGTGCTTTGTCTTATTGCTCTGCGTTCTTACCTAGCTGCTGTAGAAAGCAATATTGTGGCTACTTGGGCCGTGCGTATAGTGCCCGCGACGGGCGACGGCGCCGCCGCCCAAAAACAAATACATTGCTGCCGCCGCATGCGCTTATAGTAAGTGCGACTGCGACGGAGCGTCGCGAACTTTAGAAGCTGGCAATATTTGATTTATCAAGGGCTGTCGCTTCCTGTGACAAATCAAATGCCAGTACGCCCGCGACGCCGCCGCAAAGCAAAATATAACATTCGCTAGTGGCGACGGGTGACGTCACCCGTCCCGTTGCAACGCCGGTCCCGGGCACTATACGCACGGCCTTAGGTGTATATACCTTTAAATACATTGCCAACAAAGTCTCCTAGTCACTTCACACACCAAGCGCATACTCTTAGTTTTTTAGATCGTCGGTTCATTTTGTTGTTTTGTTCTGTAAACATTAAAATGTATTTATTTTCATTACGTGGCCAGCCTGTCGGCGTCACCGAAGATGCTGGTCCAGGCAGGTACACTGCTTGAAGGCCGGTACAGAGTGCCCAAAAACTTTACTGTTCCGGCCAGACCATTACAGTTGGGTCATTTGCGTCGTTGGATGTGCTTGGATGTCTCTGTTCTGTATTGCCATGAATTAATGTGAGCTATTGCTATCTCTCCAGGGTGTTACCTTCCCAGCCATGCATGCAATGTGGTCATCTTGGGCCCCACCTCTGGAACGCAGCAGGCTGCTAAGTCTTTCCTATGCAGGTCAGTATAAAGCCTCTGCTCGAAATAGCTCATTTTATGTTCCTGAGGCCTGTGTGGAAAATGCTCATATTTACTCGGCGATGCTGAGCCAGATGACACCTTAACGCTTATTGACTTGAATGAGCCATAAGGTGTCTCCTGGCAACATATATCCTACGATATATTACCGCTTAGTAAATATGGGCCAAAGTGACTTGGCAAAGGTCACATGCACTGTCACTGAATCTAGAATAGGGTTCTTCAAAGACGTCTATTGATAAAGTTTTTACTAATTAAATTGCATCTTTCTGAATTACTTGACCAAGATGCAGGAATATTTTATTTCCTTGAGTTGTTTTATTGTTTTTATGTGGTTTTTAGTTTTGCCTTCTTGAAAGAATATACGGCAGACAGATTTTCCCTTCACGTTATATTAGAAATTACACTGAGTGAACAGTTATTTGCTTTCTATAACTTGAAACTTTCACCACTAAATGAATACCGATAAGAAAACATTGTTTTTTTATAACTGTGAAAAGAAATAAGCGACCAATTTGTAACATTATGTAGAAATTAACATCCTCACTATATAAAATGTTAACGGCTTAAAAATCGAATGCTCCAGATTCTATGCAGCAATGTGCACATTCTTAGCTTCCCTTGTAAGCACTTGGAACTGCATTGTAAACGTTGAAATGGCTTGTAATCTTTCAGGCTTATACAGTGTACTGTACCTTACTTGCTGTGGTAAAATAGTGAGTATTGCCCTCTAGTGGGCAAAGTGAATATAGTCCTTCCAATTTTAAAACCCTGTCTGAGACAAGCAAATGCACCATTTGTAGTATTTTGTATTTATTGTACACTCTAAGGTGGATACAGTGGAGGGTTTTTTACACTTTTTTTTTAAATGATTATATTTTTCCCCCCACCATAACTTTTTTTTAAATGTCTGGTTATACCCACGTACCAGCTTCACATTGCATAACCAACAACCAACCTCACACTTAATAGACCCAAAAGGTCAAAACAGCTGTGTGTGAATTATTTTACAGCCTGTGCACTTTTTTAACCCAGCCTGTGCTGAAACGTTGTGTAATACGGCAGGCATAATAAGCTTATAGTGTCCCTTGTTAAAATGGATAAGAAGTAAAGAGTGGCACACTGTGCTTATTTGCATGTCATTACCCAGAATCCCTGGCTGCTGTGGAAGCACTGTTTGATGAGTAATAATGGGGAAAGACAGGTTTGCAGACCTACCTGGGACATGCAAATGCATCATAAGTGGTATTTTTATTTACTGTACAATTTAAAAGGCATTTTTTTTTGTAACAAAAAGCAACCACTTCTCACACTTTCAAGCAGATATTGTAGAACGAAATAAATCCCAGCTCTGTAGTAGATAACCTAAGCTGGTAACAGGCCACAGGTGAAGCCCTTATAATGGTCACATTTAACCCCCAATTACAAGCCCGAATTCTATATTTCAATGTTGAAGTATGTAAAAGTTAAATGCAAGTAAAACATAGTGAAACTTGTGGTAAAAACAAAATGGCACAGCTTGGGCCAGTTTGCTCACCACGGTCCAAAATAAAAATGTTTATACCTCCTTGCCTCCTTTTGAAAGCACACATATTCTGTGATGAAATGATTTTCCTTTCAGTGCTCGGCACTGTGCGGCAAACGGTTTGTATTTATTTTTTTACTTACTACATATTTTTCAGATATCAACCTCGCATGCTACGGGAAATGTTTAAAAGTAATGTATTCAGTCTAAAACAAAGGGCCCTTTTGTGGGTACATTTCAGTGGTGCCTGTTACATAAAGTCTATAGAGAAGTCACTGAAAGAAATAGGCAAGCTTAAGTAAAGTAAAACATTTCTTACATTCTGATATTTTTATCCTGTGTTTCATTAAAAGACATGTGTGCATAATTTTGACTTTTAAAGCAACAAAGCGGCCTATAATTAGATGAGATGGATAAGTCTTTGTAAAAACTTTTTCTTAGTGTTGTCTTCATTTTTGCATTAAACAAAACAATATGTTTTCATACATTCTTTGTATACATTTTAGAACAACGCTTATATTCATGCAGGGTCTGTTTAATATCTTGCACAGTAATAATCTTTATTGTACTGGATTCCTTAGTGTGTCGGATATTTTAATTCTAATTCTTGTATGATTCCAGAGATGTAAAGTGAGGCTCAACCTTTTATATATACGGTACTTGGATTGTAAGCTCTTCGGGGCAGGGACTCTTTTTCCTAGTGTTTACTTTTATGTTGGAAGCACTTATTCCTATTATATCACATGTATTACTGCTATAAAGTGCTATGTACATGGATGGCGCTATACAAATGTATGTACAGTTAGGTCCGAAAATAATTGGACACTGACACAATTTTCATAATTTTGGCTCTGTACGCCACCACAATGGATTCTAAATGAAACAACTGAGATGCAATAGAAGTGCAGACTTTCAGCTTTAATTCAAGGGGTTAAACAAAAATCGTATGAAACATTTAGGAATTGTAACCATTTTCATACACAGTCCCCTTATTTCAGGGGCTCAAATGTAATTGGACAAATTAACACAATCATAAATAAATAAAATGTTAATTTTTAATACTTTGTCGAGAATCCTTTGCAGGCAATGACTGCTTGAAGTCTGGAACGCATGGACATCACCAAACGCTGGGTTTCCTCCTTTGTGATGCTTTGTCAGGCCTTTACTGCAGCTGTCTTCAGTTGTTGTTTGTTCGTGGGTCTTTCTGCCTTAAGTTTTGTCTTCAGCAAGTGAAATGCATGCTCGATCGGGTTGGGATCAGGTGATTGACTCGGCCATTGCAGAATATTCCACTTCTTTGCCTTAAAAAACTCCTGGGTTGCTTTCGCAGTATGTTTTGGGTAATTGCCAATCTGTAAAGTGAAGCGCCGTCCAATCAACTTCGCTGAATTTGGCTGAATCTGAGCAGACAATATATTCCTATACACTTCAGAATTCATCCGGCTGCTTCTGTCTTCTGTCAAATCATTAATAAACACTAGTGACCCTGTGCCATTGTAAGCCATGCATGCCCATGCCATCACACTGCCTCCATCGTGTTTTACAGATGATGTGGTATGCTTCGGATCATGAGCAGTTCCAAGCCTTCACCATACTTTTTTCTTCCCATCGTTCTGGTACAGGTTGATCTTAGTTTCATCTGTCCAAAGAATGCTGTTCCAGAACTGGGCTGGCTTTTTTAGATATTGTTTGGCAAACTCTAATCTGGCCTTTCTATTCTTGAGGCTTATGAATGGTTTGCACCTTGTGGTGAACCCTCTGTATTTGCTCTCGTGAAGTCTTCTCTTTATGGTAGACTTGGATAATGATATGCCTACCTCCTGGAGAGTGTTCTTAACTTGGCTGGATGTTGTGAAGGGGTTTTTCTTTGTGAATGATAGTGAATATAAGGCGCTAACAACTTAAAATAAAATAGTGGTTGCGTGCAAGTTAATAGTGCAATATACAATAAAATATGTGCTCAATTAATATATCCCTGCTCAAACCCTCTGGCAGAACCTGTTTCCCGGGTTCCAAGTAGAATGATATAATTCAGACAATCCAGGAGGAGCAAAATATGGGGAAATAAAGAAACAAAAAACAATGCAAATTTAAGTGCAGACGTTGAGACTAAAATCCAATCAGATGTCAATATCTTGGCTCTACCGGTCTATCTACTCACAAGATGTTAGTGGTATATATGCAGTTGGCAGATTGGGCTGCCACCCCAGGTGGATGCTGTATACTGTGTAACTCCCTCCAGGCTCGTCTCATCAGTGTGGCAATGATACATGTAGAGGAAGAAACAGAACTACATAGCGCGATCTGTCTTGAAATAGACTGTATAAAAAGTATATAGGCATATACAATGTGCACTTACAATGTGCCAGAATTAAAATCGCCTTTTTTACATTAAGAGTGAATCTAGGGGGTACTCCGCCGTTCTCACCACCTCCTCTCTGGCTCTGGATCTCCTCCGTCTGCAACCTGGGATTTTTTTTTACCATGGAAAGGATCCTATGATCATCCACCACTGTTGTCTTCCATGGACGTCCAGGCCTTTTTGTGTTGCAGAGCTCACCAGTGCGTTCTTTTTCTCAGAATGTACCCAATTGTTGATTTGGCCACTCCTAATGTTCCTGCTATCTTACTGATGGATTTTCTTTTTTTTTTTGCAGCTTAAGGATGCCCTGTTTCACTTTCATTGAGAGCTCCTTTGACCGTATGTTGTGGGTTCACAGCAACAGCTTCCAAATGCGAATGCCACACCTGGAATCAACTCCAGACCTTTTACCTGCTTAATTGATGATGAAATAACGAAGCAATAGCCCACACCTGTCCATGAAACAGCTTTTGAGTCAATTGTACAATTACTTTTGGTCCCTTGAAAAAGAGGGGGCTACATATTAAAGAGATGTAATTCCTAAACCCTTCCTCCAATTTGGATGTGAATACCCTCAAATTAAAGCTGATAGACTGCACTTTAAGCCCATATTCATTATTTAACTGTAACTGGAATTTATTTTGGTACACAGCCGAAATAATAAAACTTGTATCAGTGTCCAATTATTTCCGGACCTAACTGTATGTGTGTATGTATATAATTCCCATGTGCAGGAATAATTGTTAAAGTTAAGACATGGGGGTATTTTTCCCCCTTTCTTCACAAATATTCCAAGATATAATAAAGAAACACAGTTTGACTGTAAAAGAGATTTCACTACAGTATTGATGATGTCTTTCACATGGCACATGAATGTAAGAGTATGTAGTGCCTTTGTGATTCAGTCCTAGGAGCCAATTTATTTTACCTGTGAAGAATCATTGACTTCCTGAGGATTTTTGTTTTTATAAAAAATAACAAAACTAAAAAAAAGAAACCATTCACTAAGCAAATGTGACCTGTTTAATGACAGATTTTTTTTAATTTTAATTTATATGTAATTGTAATATGGAATGTTTATATATTACTGAGCATTCTCTTGAAACCAACACTTATTTGCTTTTAGGTGCACAACTTGGAACAGTTGTATCTCTTCCGTTGTCAGGTCTAATTTGCTATTACATGAGTTGGATTTATGTATTCTACATATTTGGTAAGTATTGAAAATATTTACTTTAAGTTGACTAGAGTATTATATATACAGGCCCTACAAGAATATTGTGACTGGGTTTAAAGTTTATTACTATACACGTTTTGTTTTTCTCAATGGTTACTACCCGGGATGAAAAAATCTAAAATCCCCCCCTTTGCGGCTGTGCTGTACACAGTAAGGACTGACCTGATTGACAGGTCAAGTCACTACTGCGCAGCTCTGTGAGAAGAGCAGGAGGCAGAAGGATGCGAGGCCTGGGGGTGGGGCTAGCCAAAGGGGACGGAGCTAGTCAGCAGAAATGTGAGAGTGTCTATGTGACACAGATACACACAGTGACACTAAGCCGACAATGTGTGGTGAGGGGCAGCCAGAACACTCCCGTTCCCCCTCATCTCCACCCCCGTGCCCCTAACTATTCTAACTTCTAAGTATTTTATATTTTCGCCCACCCCTGGTACAGATAAAGGTATCTTTAAAGTTAAGACACTTCTGTGTTTGAGCAACTTTGAGAAGGGTTGACATCTGATTTGCGCAATAGTAGCACAACCCAAGCTTACGTTGCAGAAAGAGGACACAAGTGTGAAGTTGCACACATTTGATAAAAATGTCATAGTTGCCTTGTTATAAAGGAAACATGCGAGACATCTGCAGTTGAAACAGAAGCACGTACAGGACGGCGTGATCTGCCCATTCAAATGTTACCCATGAAAACATTCATCTAAACTTTCCCATTGAGAGAATATGGGGGGGATACGGCAACGAAAATGCAAAAACCCGATAGATAAAACTACCACCATACAAAATTTATACCAAACTAAAGACAAGTGAAGGATTTGCTGCATTATCATAGGTGACTATTGAACAGACCGATTGAGCTGTCCTGTACGTGATGGCGTGGTCACAAGATTGTGCACGGCTGAACCTAACAAGGGTTTATAAGGGAAGCCACATCCATGAGAATATAGTTATCTTGACAAAGGGGCATGAAGTCCTAAAGTGTGGTGTTCCTGTCTATGAGATGCATGAACAGGAATTGACAGTGCTCATACAAATGCAATTACAAATCCCGATATTAAAGAGTCAGTGACGAGATTAGGAAAGCGGGCAATTAATAAAAAAACCTGTATTAGCTTTTTGTTTCCATTTGATATTTTCTTTCACCTGCAGGAGCCTTTGGTGTTGTGTGGTTTGTAATGTGGCTCGCGTTTGTTAGTGATACCCCGCAAACACACGGCACAATTTCTGATTCAGAAAAACGCTACATTCTATCTTGTCTTGAAGATCAAGTAAGTATGAGTTAAATATGTCAACTACAGACTCTGCACTTACATATGCGATCAATGACATTGCGTTCCCTGAACTACACTACATTATAGTTGGTGTAACTAAGGTTTCTCGTTTGTGGTGGCTCATTGCTGGTGCAAATGTAAGAAAGTGTATTGCTTAAGATGTATCATTCTACATTCTTATCCAGGAAATGTAATATATTTCAAGTATTTTATACTTCTATATAAATTATAAATACGGCAATTTGTTTTTTTCATACTTTTTGGGTATCTTGCTACACTCTATGGATCAACTAAGCTCCATGATTTACCTTACCTAAGGTTTGTGCTTTGCGGCACCCATGCATCTATTAGGCACTATACTGCCCCCACATAGGCATTTTACTGCTCACCCTTGGCTAGTACAAAATAATCTGCAACCGTTAACAAATTTTGTAGTAAATAAGGACTTTGGCTTGTTGCTTATGTCATCTTCAACAGTGGAAGGCAGCATCATTCATTCACATGAAATCTCCAACTCATATGGTTTCAGTTTTATTTTGCAAGGAACATGGGGCAGCTCACTTAACCTTGCATGTTTATTCACATTACTCATTGACACTTATTCATACAAAAACACATCCCCACACACGCACCCAGGCAATTGCACACGCACCCAGGCAATCATACACGCACCGAGGCAATTGCACACGCACCCAGACAGGGCTGCCAACAGAATTCTTGGGGCAAGGGACAAATGAATTGGCCTGGACGAGGTAGAAGGAGCTATATGGGGGGAGGTGCTATGTGGGGGTGGCAGGAGGAGCTATGGGAGGAGGAGGTAATGGAGGAATAGTATGGGCCTGGGGGAGGAAGGGGGAGTAGGTTTGAGGCTGGGAGATGGGTATGGGCCTGGGAGCGGGGGCAGGGCGTAGTAGGTATGGGCTCGGGGGAGGGGTGGAGTTGTAGGTATGGGCCCAGTTGAGTGGGGGAGGAGTAGGTATGGGCCTGGGGTGGGGGAGATAAAGAGGTATGGGCCTGGGGGGTGGGGGGTTAGGAAAAAGGCCTAAGGGGGAGGGGGTGCCGGTAGTCACTCCAGGGTTGACATTATGTCTGCTTTTCAAAGCTCGCGGGCCAATAAGAAGCTGTGACATCATTCAGTGGGGCTTCTTATTGGTCCATGTGACCGGGGGCTTTAAACTGCAGAGAGATTAAAGCACACTCTACAGAGGCAAGTATCTCTCTGGAAGCAGGGGGTCCCCAGAGCTGTAATGAATGGGGTTCAGCACTCGAGACCCCATGCTTCCATCCTGTTGTAAAGAATGAAGGGGAAACAACGGCTTGGATCACTCCTTTAAGTGATATGGCATCTTGGTGGGGGAACACTGCATCAGTTTTAAATATGACCCAATAGACTGTTTTCCTTGGCTCCTAAAAAACATATTTGACTTCTGATTATGACGATGGTTTTTATTTCAGCTTTCTACTCAGACGTCTATACCTTGTGGTGCAATGTTAAAGTCGTTGCCTTTGTGGGCTATTGTTGTAGCTCATTTTTCTTATAACTGGACGTTTTACACTTTGCTAACATTATTGCCGACATATATGAAGGAGATCCTACGCTTCAATGCACAGGAGGTAAGCTCAAGATAATACATTGTATTACTACAGGATGATTTTAATGGCAGTGAAGTGCAGAGGGAGAGTGACTGGTGTTAACGTCCTAATTAATGTAGGCTGCAAATCTCTCCCCCTCTGTGATAGGCTGAACAGCCTGTCACTCAACCAGAGACAGCCAGTGATTTTACCATTTGGTTTCAAACCAAAACTATTTCCCATATGATTGGCTTTTTCAATGACCATCAATAAGTCACAATGCCAAACGTTTGATAAAATATGCCTTTACCTACCTAAGACTGTTTGTTTTTAGTCATGGACAATTATATGTTGCTCTATCAAGAGTCAGAGCAGTTGAATAATTTACTGTAGTGTCGGAAAATAACCCAGAAATGGGCAATTGTGTCTTTTAGAGAAATCTGCAATTTAAAAAAGAAGTTAAAAAAAAAAAATGTGAATGTTTAATAAAATTTCTGATCTCCTAGATCGGCATATGTTACGTCGGGTAGAGCTAGTTTTCTAATAATACAATAAGCGCAGCAAAGTCAGGCAATAGGAAAGGAAATCCCTGCCCCAGAAAGCTTATAATCGAAGTGTTATGTTGGGAGATTTGGAGAGAGCAGGTGAGGGAATAAGTGCAGTAGATGGCAGTGATTGGTCACAATGGTTGGTAGGAGCAACTGTGGGTGTGGGGCAGTCACAGTGAGTCTAGGTTATTTAAATGCTTAATTTAAGAGCTGAGTTTTCAGGTTGGTCAGTATTAAATTAGATGGGTTAACACAACTAGCAGGGAGGCGTGGGTTAGAGCAGGAATGTATGGCTGGGTCCAGGATTAGAAGAGATATCAACAGCAGGAAGAAGGAGGAGTAGAGCAAGAGAGAATATTGAATTATTGTTTGGGTAATTAGGCAATTGTGAAAACCTGGCCCTTGAGAATTGAGCTTGGATTTTCTGATTTTAAGAGTACTGAGAATTCAAAGCTAAAACAATGACCTAACCGTGGCTGTTGAGCACCCAAGGCTAAAATAACGAGCAAGATTGACCTGGGAAGTAGTTTTGGAGTAATGAAATGCATCTGAGAAATTGTGCTTTTGGGCTAAGTTCACCTGCCAAAGCTTTATGCAGTAAGGTCCGATGCAGCTGATCGTGGTGTCATTCAAGTCGACCACAGTTTTTATTCAATAAGGCCCATAAAGTAATGTGCTGGGTGTCAGAAATAGATTGTGTACGGTTCAACAGTCTGAAAAAATAAGAGTACGTTAACATGGACATTTCTGTGTTAAATGGAGACGGGCACATCCACTGAGTGTGTCAACACTGCATAGTTGGTAGTTAGCAGTATTAGGATCGATAGGGTTGAGATAACAAGAGTTGCTCATGGGATAGGCATTCTACTTGCTTGTAGCATTATAAATGAGTAGTAGAGATTCATCCTAAAACTTGAGAGATACAGAGACTGTAAATTATGCCAGGGAGTATATGTGCTTTTGAAATAATGACTCAATATTCCATCAATTTTGTTTCTTCATTAAGTTTGGTTGCAGCAGCTAGGCTTATGTAGCTTTGCTGCTTTTTGGAGATCTCTCTAAAGCAACACATTCCCTGCTGCTTTGTAGTAAAACATTATCAGTCCTCACACAAAATCCCCACAGATCTTTCTTCTCCTTAAATGGCATCTTGCTGGTCAGTGGGTAAGTTATTTGACTATACTGGCTAAGAGATATTCTCGACTTGGGAATTTGTGCTTCTCAGATGTTTGATCACTACTATTTCATCATCACCCAGGGACAGCTAGTCATTAGCTGTTTCTCAGCCTTTGGATATTAACCTCCTCGTCACCAGTAACACGCAGACTGCATGGTATGTAAATACTTGCTAAAGTAGTATTTTTCATGTTATTAACAACAGACTAACGTTTCGGGCAGGAGCCTCTACGTCAGATCATCCCCTGTTTAACGGACTTAAAACATAAAATGCATATAGAGAATTTAGCACCGGAAATGCGTGGACGCATCCTGGTAATGGCGGACTTCATGTGCAGTTACCTCTCGGTACTTCGGGTTGTGATGGCTCGGTCCTAGATCTGCCCCTCTGTGCAGAGCGTTGTTGGCAGCACAGAACGCCATGTATTGCAGCCCTGGCAACCCAGGACGCCTTAGGAATGAATATAATCAGTGCGCAGGTACAAAAAAAGATAACTGGAAACATACTAATAAACATTATTAAGGAAATAGCTATTTACTATATTCATTGAACAATAGTGCCAATAACCCCATCTAATCAAGAATACCAATTATAAGCCCAAACGCCTTTTCAAGGTATTGTTTTATTAAAAAGAAGAAAAAAAAGATGTAGTGTTTTAAACGGCTCCTGTTGTCCTGAAACAGTATTGTTCTTTTGTTGTTAATATGATCAAGTAAAATAATACTCTAGCAAGTACTGCTTTTTGGTTTTGTGTACTACATACATTTCTTTGCTCCTTTAGGCTGAAGGCAGGGAGCGGGCGCTCATGCTCGGTGACGTCACGTTACCTGCTCGGACGGGAGATTTGTGGCCGGCAAGGTGCGCACGCGGGGGGGGGCTATTCGCGGGGCGTGGCCATAACATCACGGAGCTGGTTCGCCCTCATTGGGCGAACCGCTCACGTGATGCGCGAGCGAGAGACAGATTCAAAAGTTCTTGCTTCGGCAAGCAGGTAAGCGCCGAGCGGGCGCAGGCGCTTGCTCACGCTGGCCACACACATTGCCGCAATGTGTTTCATCGCGGCCAGCGTGAGCGCCCGCTCAGCGCCACCCTGGCCGAGGCCTTAGGTATTCAGACCCTGAATCAAAAACCTGTCGTGTTGCTATTTTCTCACTGAGAAAAAGTTTTCTGTGAGTAATCATACATGCGCTTAATAAATGATACCAACATTTGCTTAGACTAAAAAAAAATGTATATCTTTTATTGTAGAATGGGTTTCTGTCTGCACTGCCTTACTTTGGATGTTGGGTCTGTATGCTCTTAACTGGTCTCATAGCTGACTACCTGAGAGAGAGGCTAAACTTTACAACTGTGGCTGTTCGAAAAATATTTAACTCCATAGGTAAGTGAAATATTCTGTTTATTAGTTGTGAGTTTGCGGAAGTAATTTAAAAAAAAAATGGGTTAAAATCTTCTTCAAAAATTGGGTTAAGTAGGATTACAGAATAAGGCAAATAGGCGGTCCCTGCTCAGCTCAATATAATTTACATGTTGGAGGTGTGCTATTTGGGAATTATACATTTGTGAGAACACGAGAGGAGAAAGAATCCATCATACGGGATTCTTTCTCCTCTCGTATTCTCAGGATTGCGGAATACTTACATTGGACACATTTTAGAGAGGTCGCTAAAAAAAACAAAGAGTATATTGGGTTGTCTTTTCATACCATCCGCAATGGCCTTTACTAATACTGTATGTGGATTTCCAATGTGTATCACTAATTTATTACGGCAGAGTTGATCTATGTAACAAGCACAGTAATCGTAGCCAGTCAGTCCATTACCTAAGTTTGGGTACAGTTTTGTTTTGTTCACACATGCTTTTATCTGAAGTGATCTAATATTTGTGTTTTCGTTCTTACAAATAGTTTTGTTGTTTGTCACATTTTACATTGTTACCATTGGAAACATATCGAATGGCTGTGATCAACTACAGTACATTTAAATTTTCCTTTTACTCTTCCATTTCATTCAGTTTATCATCAGATCTTTCCTATTCTACAGTACCTTTAAAAAATGCCAAAAATCTACTCTTATTTACAAATTAACCAGTAGACTTTTTGTGTTTTGCCTTTGATCACTACAGCCGATCTAAAGTCCTCCAGGTTCATCCCTCTCCGTGACTGCTTCCCACTGTTTGCCCCTTTTCAAATCTTTCCATGAATAACAACATTTATCCTTCAGGATCAAAGTCACAATCTGGAGTTCATGACACAGACCTCTACTAGATCCCAGACTTGATTTCCCAAGTACTGTACTCCAATCTCTATTCATGTTCTGTAGTTCAATTCCTCTGAGTTCCACCTCCACAACTCTACCAGCACTCCACCATACATCAAAAATGATCTGTGCCACATTATCTGATGATGTTATGATTATCCATACCTTGCCTTCCCCTCTCACTTTGTTACTCAGAGGAATGGAGACACAGTGGCTCATATTTACTAAATTACGGTGCGATTCCAAAGGACGCCTTACGGACCGTTTGGTTGAATAGAGGCCATAAGGTGTCTGCCAGCGCTGGAAATATTATGGAATATTATAGGCTAAAGCAGTAAAATTCCGGGCATTACTGAAATCCCTGCCCTCTGATTGGTTAGAATTTTTGGCACCCTGCCAACTCACCTTTTAGAGATGTAGGGAGAGCGCGGCATCTCTGTTCCTCTCACAGCACAGCACGGCAACAGAAGCTCTCTCACACAGCACATGCAGGCACTTTCACACAGCACATGCAGGCTCTCTCACACACAGCACATGCAGGCCCTCTCACACAGGCTCTCTCACACAGCACATGCAGGCTCTTTCACTCTCCCCTCCCCCGCCCCTCCCTCCCTCTCCCCCCTGCTATTGCTGTCAGAAGCTGGCGGGTCCCAAATAGTAACTTTGTTACTTGCAACAAAGTTATATTTCTTCCACCACTTGCATAGCTTTTGCTAAGGTCATTTTTATCTGTTTTTTTTTTAGTTTGTTGTTAAAGCTGTAGTTCAGTCTTTTTTTTTTTTTTTTTTAATTTATTTTTTTACTTCAATAGTTTCATGTGTGCAATCTCTATTTACCTAAAGAACTGTATAGCTGCAGGTCAATTCGTTCTCCATGTATTGATAGGCGAAATTTGGTGACATAATTAGAGCTGGCATATGTTTTTATTTGCTTCTGTCAGTCAGTGGAAGCTCATGAATATTTTGAGCACTCCTGCACTGACATGTGCTAGAGGGAGGGCAGGGCTGACAAAGGGGTGTGCCAGGGCTTGTGACAGGACATGAAGGGGCAGTGCCTTAGCAAATGGCTGTTAAAATAGAATACAAGAAAATTGGTCTTTCAAAGTTGTTTTTTTAAAAACAGAAAATGATAAAAGTATTTTTTCTTACTACAGAACTGATTTATTAAAAAAAACACACATGCAGGATATTGACTGAACTGCAGCTTTAAAATCACTGTCTCCCCCCCCCCCACTTCTCTTCCCATTCTCCCCTTCACCCACCTTTCCCCCTCCCCTCTTCTCCCCCCCCCCCCCACTTCTCATCCCTTTCCCCCCTCAACACCTCCCCCTACCTGTCACCTCTCCCTCCCCACTTCTCTCCCCCCACCACCCCCCCTCACCTCTCTCTCTCCTCGCGCTCGCTCCCCCCTCACTTTGCTTCCCCCCTCACCTTGATTCCCCCCTCACCTCGCTCCCCCCCTCACCTCTCCCCTCCTCCACCACCTCCCACAATCCCCACTCACCTATCTCTTTTCCCCCACCCTTGCCTCTACTCCTCCCTTGCCCCCTCACCTCTCTTCTCCCCCCCTCACCTCTCTTCTCCCCCCCTCACCTCTCTTCTCCCCCCCTCACCTCTCTTCTCCCCCCCTCACCTCTCTTCTCCCCCCCTCACCTCTCTTCTCACCCCCTCACCTCTCTTCTCCCCCCCCCCCTCACCTTTCTTCTCTCCCCCCCTCACCTCTTCCCTCCTCCACCTCTCTCCCCTCTCATTTGCTACTTTACTTCTTTTTCCTACACAGGTGCATCAGAGTAGTTCCGAGTTATATATCTTTACAAAAGTGTCTATTTTTTATGAAAAAAACCTATATTTAGCCTATAATAGTAATAATCCTCTCAGAACAGGTCTTTACTGGCCAATAATGCCCTGTTCTTCGGGGATTATTACTTAAGTATCACTTAGTAAATAGAGGCAATTATCTCTTTATTTCTCTACCATCTTTTTGAATCTTTACTTTTTGTATTGGTGCAGTAACCTATTTATATATACATTATCATCTTCAGCCCTTGATGATCCAATGATGGATGAAGGCCTCCCAAATGATCTTCCAGACACTGCAGTTGCAAGCCTCTCCTCCACGTTACTACAACAATTTTTTTTTATTTCATCCTGCCATTTTACTTTTTGGTTATTGTCTTGGTATTTTAATTTTTGTTGTAGTCCAGTTGAGTATTGGCTTTGTCCAACAATGGTAATTTCTTCCTGTGATAGCTACCGTACTCTGCCATTTTAATCTCTTCACCCTTTTGATGATGACACAGACTTTTGTATGGTTTTGAGCACATGCATTCTTTTTCCGGTCTCTGGGTAATACCCAGCATACATCTCTCCATACTTATTTGCGTTGTCTGAAACTTCTGAATTATCTTTGGATTTAGAATCCAAGTTTCGAATCCATACTTGAGCACTGGTAGGATACACTGGTCAAAATGTTTTCTTCTTGAGGCCCAGTGGAAGGTTCTATTGAAATATTGGCTGAAGTGGCTCAGTGAATAAAGCACTGACTCTGATAACTGACACTGCGTGTGAAGCAGGGGAGGGTGGTTCAAATTTTTATGTCTGCTACTTGTGACCTTGGGGAAGTCACTTTATCTCCCTGTGTTTCAGGCACCAAAAAACATAGATTGTAAACTCATTTGGGCAGGGACTGTGTCTGTTAAAATTCTATGTGCAGGCATACCCCGGTTTAAGGACACTCACTTTAAGTACACTCGCGAGTAAGGACAGATCACCCAATAGGCAAATGGCAGCTCATGCATGCGCCTGTCAGCCCTTACTGAACATCAATACCAGCTCCCTACCTGTACCAAAGCTGTGCGCAAGCGGGGAGACTATAGAGCCTGTTACAAATGTGTTATTTACATCAGTTATACACGTATATGACGATTGCAGTAGAGTACATGCATCGATAAGTGGAAAAAAGGTAGTGCTTCACTTTAAGTTCATTTTCGCTTTACATACATGCTCTGGACCCATTGCGTACGTTAATGCGGGGTATGCCTGTACAGTGCTGCTTACTGTGCACTATATTGTAATTGTGAAGCACTTTGAGTCCCATTGAGAGAAAAGCACTTTATGGAGTAAAATTCTTATTGTGTCATTATGTCAGCCTTTCTCAAGATGCACTTATATTTTTAAAACTTGTTCTGTTTTTGTTTTGTGTTCCGTATTTCGTTTGTCTTTCATTCATCTACCTTTAATTTTTGCTGCATAATAATACATGTTCTTCCAGCAAAGCCTGGCATGCTAGGATAAAAGGAAACCATTGACATCTCATGAGTAGCTAATAACCAGATAGCGAAGTCCACTATTTCAGAGGCCTGAGCCTATGAAATAGAAGTGAAGAAGATCCAAATACAACATATACAAAAATCTTAACATTTTATCTGAAACCGGAATCTACATAGTTAACTGGCACGGTTCAGTAGTCTATATGAATAATATTGTACATGGGCCATTATTCAACATAGTGTGCAGTAGGTAATATGGGTCTATAACATTGATCTTTTTAGACATTTTTTTTTATCATGTATGTTTGTATTATTTATTGTTTTCTTTGTTTCCAGGAATGGTTGGACCTGCTATATTTCTACTAGCAACTGGGTACACGGGCTGTAATTATATACTGGCAGTTGCATTTCTCACCCTGTCAACTACACTTGGAGGCTTCTGTATGTCCGGATTCAATATAAATCACCTCGATATAGCACCGTCGTAAGTTGTGATTTATTCTGTGTTCACATGTGGCACTTCTGCAACTTTGTATACTGGAATCATATAATATTAATACTGGATTGAGAGTTGTTGAACCCACACATGGTATTTACCATTTTCAATATTTAATACAATTTACTTTCAGGTCCTATGTTTGGGGGAGAAGGTGAAGAGAATATGGGGTTGTGGTAGAAACAAATTAAAGAAGGTGTAGCACCTTTACCCCCACCCTCTGTGAGATTGGGTCACTACCTGTATGTTCCATGGTGCTGTGTATACCTGTGAGGCAACAGGAGGGCTCTGAGTTGCTCCACAATGGTGTGGGGAGAATCAGGACAGGCTCTTAGAATACTTCATTCTTTGGCAGCGCCTCCACTCAGCATGGATCCTGGAACTTGTGCAGGATGGTCCATGATGACACTATGTTCTCTCCAGGCAGTAAACCACACCTTGTTATGCTTCAAACGGTATTTATTGCACTCAGCAGAGTTACAGCATGCTTTGCTTCCCCTGGAAGGTTACCTTAAGGCTTGAGGCCCATCTAGGTTTCCTTCTGGTGCTCCACAGGGGGAGGGAAGAGACAGACACCCTGATTTCTGGGAGAGTGCCAGTATATATACCCTGGGGTTGGGCTTGTAACCCTGCCCCATAACAGGACAGGTCTGATACTGACAGGAGTCACATCAACCTCATGTGACCCAGCCAGTATACTCACCCGGCTGACACCCTAAGGTTGTTGCTAGGCCCGCTCTTGGATACAATAAGTGTATCCAAGGCTGCAATAGCAAACTAGGCCTTCATGAGGACTTAACCCCTCCAGTGCCTGTCCCTAACTGGACTTATACTGCAGGGGCCAAAGGAAAAACGTAGCGACCAGAGGCTATGCTGCACTCTCCTCCTGGTGAAGATCTCACGCCCCTACTGAGGGGTACAGTATGTGCAACATCAACATACTGTACCAACAACCTTAGAATTAATCCTAACACAATATGCATTAAACATGTGCATACATTTCAGTACATTAGTGCAATAGTACCATAACAAATACCCAGTCCTGGCTGGAACATTGGATCTAATATGAGTGATACCTAGGGCTACCTCAATAGTAGTGGGCCGGATCGGACTTCTTTACCATATTTCCCTGATCATCAGGTACCCTTACAGAATAACAACGCCTTCTCCCAGACTCAGAGATGTATTCTACTCTGTCTAGGTGGATGTTGCGGCCCACTACCCACAGCTTGAGTAGATGTTTGCCCTGTCTATTTCACAGTACTTATGCCCTCTGGTAGTGTTGGCCAGGTGCACTAGTATGGCTTCCTTAACCCATTCTACCCAGTGTTCTTCAGCACTCTGCATGAGGTTTTCAGGAAGGTATGGTTATTTAAACCCCATTTTGCAGAACCTCATTGCTAGGTTTCAGCCCTGCTGAACTTCATAAGGCCCTTCTCTCTTGCAGTACAAGGCAATACCCAAAATAGTGACCCTTCCCATAAAGGTTGTCCTAGACTCTCCTCTTGAGCTGGAGCTCTGAGGTTAGTCACTGCCCCTGATGAGATACTCTTTTCTGACACCACATCACCCTGATCTTCTATACCGCACCAAGGCAAGGCCTTCCCCACAGACAGTACAGGCATAACAGGCATGTTATCACTTTTTACATTACTACTTGGGGCCACGGGACTCACCGGTGACAAGGGCCTAGGGATCAAGGGTTGGAAATTAGCAGTTGAGGTAAAAGTGCAAAGAAAATGTTTATAGCATATCCTTACAAACCTCCAAATATATGTGAGATTGAGGAATCCCAAATTCTTTTGCAAATGGAGAATGCATCAAAACTAGATCATGTTTGGATAATGGGTGATTTTAATCATCCAGACGAAGACTGAAGCAATGAAATTAGCATCACAACTAAAGGTTTTTGAGGGTGCTAAAACACAATTACATGACCCAAATTATTGAGCAATCAACCAGGAGAGGGGCAATACTGGATTTGGTAATATCAAACAATGTAGAAGTAATAACAAATATTCAAGTCTGGGAACATTTAGGAAACCGTTATCATAACATGGTCTCATTTGAAAATAAATGATCAAAAACCATATTACTTGGGTTCAACAAAGACTTAACATTTTAGAAAGGCAGAATTTTATAAACTTGAGGAATAATCTACAATGAATAAATTGGGGTGACCTTTTTGCAGGGAAATTTTTTGAAGATAAATGGGCAGTCTTTGAAACATTGTTATAAAAGCACACCTATCAGTGATATACCCTTTGGTAATAAGTATAAAAGAAACAAGTCTAAATCAATTTGGCTAAATAAACAGGTAGGGAAGCAGATTCTTAATGTTAGAAGGGAAAGAGGCATCATATCAGAACTATAAGGAATGAAACAAAAGTTGCAAAAGGGCAATCAAATTTGCAAACATTGAAAATGGAAAAGGATTGCAATAGAAAGTAAAACGAACCCTAAAAAGTTATTGCAGTACCTTTATAACAAAAAGATTTGAAAAGAAAATATAGATCCCTTCAGTGTGAGAAGGGCAGGCAAATTATTGGAGATAAGGGAAGAGCAGAGGTATTCAACAAATTATTTGCCTCTGTATTTCCCAGGGAGGAAACAATTGCAAAAATAGTGCCACAGGAGGAACCCACAACCTCTATATTAACGAACAGTTGGTTAACTGAGAAAGTAGTGTTTAAGTGACTTGATAAAATTACAGCCTAAATAAACAAATATAAAGCAACTGGCCCCGATGGCATGCACCCAAGGGTTCTTAAGGAGCCAAGTTCAATAATAGCCAAACCATTACATTTAATATTAAAGGACTACATTTCCACAGGATCAATACTACTAGATTGGCGTAAGCAGACATGTTGCCTATATTTAAAAAGGGAGCTAGATCACAAACGGGGAGTTACAGACCTGTAAGCCTGACATCAGTAGCGGGGAAGCCCTAGGCACTTGCTGATGCCGCCTCCTCCGTGCTACCGCCCTCCGTATTCTTCAAAATCGCAGCGTCATATGACGCTGCAGATGTCACGAACGAGACGACGCCATGTGACGTTGCAGCGTCATTTGATGCTGCAGAAAGAAGGCGGAGGCAACAGGAAGGTGGAGGCGGCAGCAGGTAAGGAACTTCCCGATAGGCCAGAGAGCGTAGCCTCTGTGTATGGGGGCAGCAATTTTTGTCTCCCCAAAATTTTGCCGCCCTAATGGGAAATCCGCCACTGGGGAAGCTACTTGAAAGTTTTGTATGGGATAATATTCAGGAATATCTAGTGGATAAAAAATAGGGTGTGTGTGCCGAGCACATGCATTTTAAGTGAAACTTCTTTGTCTTTTGTCACATTGTATTTGTGATGATAATCCTGGATGGTGAGCCCGGTGTTCTCAGCTCTTCTCCTCCCATTCGGTCAGTCCTCTCTTTGGTGGTGTGCATGCGCAGATGCCCACAGCCCATGGTGAGCATGCGCAGAGGCCCACGGGCATGCGCAGAGGCCCGCGGTCGTTAGTGTGCATGCGTACTTGGAGGTAGACAAGGGCGGTACTGCGCATGCGTAGTGGGGCCTGCAAGCTCCTCTTCTGCACATGCACTGGCTACAACCTCCATGCGGGCTGTTATACGCATGCGCGACGGGCGCGCGCCCATTAGTAGCTTGATGTCACTTGTTATGGTTTTTCATTACAAGGCAATGCATTTTTTCCCATCAAAATCCCTGTAGGTGCCACCAAAAAAGTTTCACTTCAAATTTATTTTTAATTGCATGGATTTATGAAGGATAGATATGTGCTAATCTATCAACATTAGTTTCTTTGAGGCGGTAAGTAGGGATTTAGACCAGGGTAATGGAGTTGATGTGGACTACTTAGATTTTGCAAAGGCTTTTGATACGGTTGCTCACTAGGTTAGTGTACAAAATAAAGCAAATTGGACTCGGTAAAAATATTTGTGCCTGGATTGAAAACTGGTTGAAGGATAGACTACTGCGAGTTGTCATAAATGGAACCCTGGCAAATTGGCTAAAGATGTACGTGGAGTGCATCAAGGAATGATACTGGGACCCCTGTTTTTTAACTTGTTGGCATAGAGCAGTGATTCCCAACCAGATTCCCTGGGGTTCCGTGGAACAGTCCCAGGGGTTCCGCCTGGACGTGGGCTGCGCTCCAGCCCGCTCTTAGGACTGCAGGAGTGCGCTCTAGCAGTGCGGCACTTCCGGTGCCTGCTGCTAGCTAGAGCGAGCGCGTGTGTGCAGTCCTGCCTGCTCTGCCGCCAGCTCGCCGCCGCCTCCTGACTGCCGCCACCTCCTCCGCTGGCACCTGCAGGATACCAGCCTCCCGCCTGAGGTAGGTATATGGGGCGGGAGGGAGATGTGAGATCCAGGGGGCTGGGTATATGAGGATGATGAAGGTGCTGGGGGAGATATGAGGATGGGTGCTGGGGGAGATGTGGTGATGATGATGAGTGCTGGGGGAGATGTATGATGAGGGGTGTTGGGGGAGATCTGTATTGGGGTGGGGTCTTTGTTAAATGTATTGGGGCAGTGGGGGTCTTTTTAAAATGTATTCATACGGTGGGGGTCTTTTTAAAATGTATTGGGGGAGAGGGAGTGAGTGAGGAAAAGAGGGAGTAAGAGTGAGACGCAGGGGAGAAATACATGGGAGGGGGAGAGTGAGTGAGATGGAGCAGAGCGAAATACATGGGTAGAGGGTGGGAAATAGAGGGGGCTCGTGAGGTGTGAAATGTTGTGATTTACCCCTGTCAAACTTAATATGTATCAGCCAGATAGGGGTTCCCCAAGATTTTTCTAAATACTTAAAGGGTTCCTCCAAACAAAAAAGTTGGAAATCACTGGTGTGGAGCAAAGTCTCCATTTTTGCTGATGACACTAAATTGTGTAACAAACAAGCAATGGGGGAGCATGGGATTAGAAAGACATATACAATAATAATGGTGATGAATATTGACAGTAGTTCCAAAGGTGGGGGCGGGTTGTAAATATAATAATACTTACACGGCCATGTGTAAGCAACCACAATTAGTGATCACCTCCTTGAGGGCGAGCTGTGCCTCTCCCAGCTAGATATAGCTGTATGTTGATAGGGTTAGGGGAAATGATATATAATCTATAAGGCTATACTCACACGGCCCTGTGTGAGCTGGTGTAGAAATTGGTTACTTTGGGGTTAAATTTAACCCATCCACATCTATTCGTCACGTAATGGGGGTTTTCTCCAGTATCCAGGGCAGCACGAAAATCAGTGCTAACTCCCAGGCGTCAGCCCGTCTCTCCCCCCAGGTGTTATGATGCGTGGTGGGGGGGAGGTGTTGGGTGATGAGAAAAACATTATTTGAGCCTGAGGAAGTCGATGTGTCGACGAAACGCGTAGCTCTAAACCACCAGAAGATTTTGACCTAAGGAGGCTTCCGCAGTCAGACCGTGGAGCAGTGTTTGCAGCCCAGCAGGAAGGGCGCACAAAGCTGCTCAAACTCGATCCTGGACTGCGTGAGGAGGCCAGGGGTCCATTCTATATGTATGTGAGTCCCTTTGCTGTTTTAATTAATAAATGCGATTTCTTGTGAATATTTAACTGGAACCGTGCCTCACTCGTTTTTCCCCCATTACGTGACGAATAGATGTGGATGGGTTAAATTTAACCCCAAAGTAACCAATTTCTACACCAGCTCACACAGGACCGTGTGAGTATAGCCTTATGGATTATATATAATTTCCCCTAACCCTATCAACATACAGCTATATCTAGCTGGGAGAGGCACAGCTCTCGCTCAAGGAGGTGATCACTAATTGTGGTTGCTTACACATGGCCGTGTAAGTATTATTATATTTACAACCCGCCCCCCACCTTTGGAACTACTGTCAATATTCATCACCATTATTATTGTATACTGTATGTCTTTCTAATCCCATGCTCCCCCATTGTTTGTTTGTTCCCATGTTTCTATAAGGGCTCTGGATTAACCCTTTTCTGGGGTTGAAGCTGAAGGGATCCTACTGTTTGCTCCAAGTATTTATAAGAGAGCTATTGTCGAATTTACCGCTTTACTGTAAGCACACTTTTGTTTCTAATCTGAGGTAAGCGCCTGTTTTTTTGCAAACTAAATTGTGTAAGGTCGTAAAATCACAGCAGGATGTAATTTCTCTCCAGAATGACTTGGATAAAGTGTAAATGTGGGTAGGTAAATGGCAGATGAGGTTTAATACAGATAAATATAAGGTTATGTATTTAAAAAGCAAGAATAAACAGGCGACTTACAAATTAAATGGGAACAAATTGGGTGAATCCTTGATGGAGAAGGATTTAGGAGTGCTTGTAGACAGCAGGCTTAGCAATAGTGTCCAGTGTCATGCAGTAGCTGCAAAGGCAAATAAGATCTTATCTTGCATTAAACGGTGAATAGATGGAAGGGAATTAAGCATAATTATGCCACTGTATAAAGCATTAGTGAGACCACACCCTGAATATAGAGTACAATTTTGTGCACCACTCCATAAAAAATACATTATGGAACTAGAGAGAGACAGAGGGGCGCAGACAAGGGTCGGAATCAATGTCAGACGGGTGATCGAAAAACACAATGTTAAACCAGTGATTAAAAGCACAGGGGTGATAGGAATATACAATATACAATATATACTCACACGGGCCTGTGTGGTACTGGATGGTACTATAGGTATCTTTAATTTCTATCTTCTTGTTAGTCAGTCGCACTACCTCTCCCTCTGTGCGTCAGGGATGGGCCACTCAGGGCGCATATAGTGGGACAAATCCAGGCTACTTCCGGGTTGAAGGAAAAAACTTTATTGGGACATCACACACACAAGGCTAGACTCCAAGACGAAGCGCTGTTCCATAGCGTGAAACGCATTGAGGGGGTGATCGTGGTGTAGCCTTGTGTGTGTGATGTCCCAATAAAGTTTTTTCCTTCAACCCGGAAGTAGCCTGGATTTGTCACTAGCAGTGGCGCCGGATCTTCTTTCTTCTATTCATTCTCTCTGAAGGCTGCACGCTGACAAACGGAAGACAGAGGAGTGCAGGACCCAGATTGGAGAGCATATAGAAGTAAGGGATTTCCCTCCCAGCCCTGATTAACTTAGAGGTCTTTATCTGCATCACCCATTCCGTTTTCAAGTGACTCATTGACACCCATGGGTGCAGAGACTATCTATTGAAGCGCAGGACAGTTTCTCCATACGCATATAGTGGGAGACAGCGCCACACAGATCAATAAAAATACGTTTATTCAGCAAAGAAAGGGAGATAACAAATAACTTGCATGTAAAAAACTGCTCAAGGACGCCGACGTCAACCTCCCGCTCTCTGGTGCAGTGTGTTCCTGTTCGCCACGTCCGGTCTACAGGACTGTTCACCGTCAGTGCAGGCGTCGGCTACGGTGTCCTGGAGCAGACACACGGCTTCTGGTCCAGGTCTCTGCACACACAACACGTTTCGGATCGTTAAATCCTTTGTCAGGCGGAGCCCACTATATGCGCCTTGAGTGGCCCATCACTGGCGTACAGAGGGAGAGGTAGTGCGACTGTCTAACAAGAAGATAGAAATTTAAAGATACCTATAGTACCATCCAGTACCACACAGGCCCGTGTGAGTACATATTGTATATATTCCTATCACCCCTGTGCTTTTAATCACTGGTTTAACATTGTGTTTTTCGATCACCGGTCTGACATTGATTCTGACCCTTGTCTGCGCCCCTCTGTCTCTCTTTCTACATATGTTTCCTTGAGGATCGTGGGAAGATCCTTTTCCGGGGGTTGAGCAGCAGACACTGAGCATTTGATGTGTGGTATATTTATATGTTTATTTTGACCCTATTCTTCTGTTCAGCTTCAAGCACTGTGTAAAGGGAGCGCCCCAGTTTACTTCCATTGGAACTAGAGGGAGAGGAGAGTCACCAAATTAATAAAGGGGATGGAAAATCTGACATGAGGAAAGGCTAGCTAATTTAGATTTATCTACATTTAGGAAGGAGGCGTCGAAGAGGGAATATGATAACTATATACAAATATATTCAGGATCAATACAAGGAGTTTTTAAAATGAATTATTCAAGGGCAGTACAAATGACACTGGGTCATCCCTTAAGGCAGCGGTGCGCTAACTGGGGGGTGCGGCGGTTACAGAGGCCGCTTGCCCTTCCCCAAGGATTTTCAATTAAATGCCGGGAGAGGCGTGAGGCCTCTGTAACATCACTTTCCTGCTGCAAGCCGGGTCTTCGGCGACGCGTCGCCATGACAACGCAAGTCTAATGATGCAGCGGGGTCATGTGACGTCACATGACCCGGGATGTCATACGACGCTGAGTTCTTACTGAGGGTGGGGCGCGAAAGCTGGGACTCCCAGGCATGGGGGCGCACGCAAAAAACTGCGCACTCCTGTCTTAAGGTTTGAGGAAGGGAAATTTCACCAGCAACAAAGGGAAGTATTCTTCACAGTAAGGGCAGCTAAAATGTGGCATTCATAACCCATGGAGATGGCAGGTACAACAGAGACCTTTTTATTTATTTTTAAAGTTGGATGTCTTTTTAGAAAGGAAAGGTATACAGGGATATACCAAATAAATAATCAGGATCGGATATTGATCCAGGGAGAAATCTGATTTGCCATTATGTGGAGTCGCGAATTAATATTTTTTTTCCCCTTATCATTGCGTGTTTCACTGGGATTTTTTGTTCTTCCTCCTCTGGATCAAAATTCTGTAAATACAAATATAGAATAAGTATCTGTCATCTAAATGTAGCATAGGTTAAACATGAAGGACATATGTCGTTTTTTTTTTTTTTTTCAACCTTACAACCTCATCTAGTATATAACTATGTAATGTAAGATATTAGCTTGTTACCATATTTGTGTATTGGACATGGAAATGTAAGTTGATCTCCATGTATTGTTGATGAGAAGTATGTTAGAGGACCTTGTAACTGCCAGTGAGCGCCGGAAGCGGAAGCTCTGCCTCCGGCGTGCACCGACATCAGGGAGAGGCCCGGCGCTGGAGAGAGACAGCAGCATAGGAAAGCCAGAGTCCGGCCCAACTTCCAGTGCCGGCTGTCTGGGTCCCCCGCAGCGAACAGGCCCGGAACATTGAACAGATCTCTTAACGCGGTTCCATTTTTTATTTTTTATTCACAACTCTAGTAGAAATGCGTTCCAAAAGTTGATTGCGCACTTTGTTTTAGTTCTGAGTTTATTAATAATGGTTCCCTGTTTATTCTCTCTATACACCTTTTAAGTTTTTGTACAATTCTGTCATCTCTACCATGTCATATTTTTTCAAGGACCCATGCACGTATTTACTAGGCAGTATTCTGCCCACTGCCAGGTTTAGTGTGTGTGTGTGTGTGTGTGTGTGTGTGTGTGTGTGTGTGTGTGTGTGTGTGTGTGTGTGTGTGTGTGTGTGTGTGTGTGTGTGTGTGTGTGTGTGTGTTTGATCCACAAAAAAACACATTTAATATATTTATTTTCATTTTGTTTTCCATTTAATTTATTACAATATTTTCTGATTTTAATGCATACTGTTTATACCAGAGAGAGAATGAGATGGGGGCAGTGCGTGCATGAGGCAGAAAGAGGGTGCAGAAGGCAGAATAAAGATTAGCAGTGCTGGCAGCTGTCTGTCATGTGATCTCATAGTGGGATTTACTCAAGGTTTGGGTCAAGATCTGGGCCACAACTCTCAGAAGCACATGCAGTAGTGGTAAGGGACCAGAAGCAAGTAGGGCAGAGGCCACATCTGTGCAACATAGTGTTTGAGCACAAGCCCCTGGAAGTACGGAACCTTGTGCTAGGACACCGGATGCACCTGCCAATAGCCGGTTTCAAAGACACCTTCCAGCTCTGAAAGCCCATTGACTTGAATGGTTAAAGAAAAACGGCGGTGCATAGCCGGACGAAAAACACTGAGGACTGGTTAGTAAATGCTAGAAAAAATGTATTGCCACATGTTGTACAGGTTAAAACACTCTAACGCGTTTCACGCCCGGTGACGCTTTATCAAAGAGTAGTGTCTACTCTTTTTGATAAAGCGCCACTGGGCATGAAACGCATTGGTGTTTTAACCTGTACTACATGTGGCAATAATTTTTTTTTTCTAGGATTTACTTACCAGCTGTCGACCACTTACCTGCAGCGGAGTCTCCCGGTCTTCTCTATCTTCTTCTGCAAATTCATCTTTTCCCCCTGCAGCACCAGTTAAAATTGCCATGGCAATGGGATGCTACGTGATGTCACACGGAGCAACATTACGTGACACTGCATGACATCACCACATCCCGTTGCCATGGCAACGCAGCATCATTTGACGCCGCGCGGCCATTTTAACTGGAGCTGCAGGGGGAAAGATGAATTTGCAAGGGAGAAGACAGAGAAGGCCGCCGGACCCCGCCGCAGGTAAGTGTCGTGGGGGGGGGGGGGGGTGAGGGAGTGTTTTGGGGAGGCGACTGACTTTTTTTGAGGGGGTGAGGGCGAGTGGGTTTTGCCCAGTTTGTCGGGCCCTGAGCATTGCTATCAAATTTATCCAGCACCAATGGATCTAATTCACATTTCATTTAGAAGACATTTTATGTCTTAGTAGTTATATAGTGAATATCAAATATTGCAGATCCGTCCAAAATGAACCTTTTTTGATGCAATTGGCATTGGCCAAACTGGCAACAAAAGAAGTTAAGCGTGAAATAGGGGGGGAAAATATCTTTTATGAAAATCACTTTTTTTTTAGTGACTAATGACATTTTAACCCATATTTATATATGATTGTACTGTAAAACCACACAGAAAAATGTTGTACCATAAAAGGGAATATTTTTTTTTTTACTTTTTATATTATGTTGTAAACAAGTTATTGCAACCATGCTGAAAATGGTTTGAAATGGTTTTTTTTTTTTTTTTGCAGGTTTGCTGGAATATTACTTGGAATTACAAACACATTTGCCACAGTTCCTGGAATGGTTGGTCCTGTTATTGCTAAAAGCTTAACTCCTGACGTAAGCAAATTAATGGATCTTACATATGTCCTGGGAACAAAAAATATTTGCAATGTGCTCTCTGCTTCCTTACAAGCACATCGGATAATAAATGAGTTAACACGCATTTAATTTTGTATCAGCGCTCCAGTTATTCTGTAAGATCAATTCACCTCTGAAGGTGGTTTGATTTTTATTATTGTCCAAATTTTCTCTAAAACTTCCAGTAACTATTGTATCCGTAAAAAAAAAAAACAAAGGGAAAAACGGTGACAACTCTCAATAAACCTCTTGTGTATGAATAGGAGATCACTTATTTTCTTCTATTAAACAGTCAGTTTTTGTACATTCATCCTTGTTCTCCATGTGGTCACCAACAGTGACGCCGGCTGCTGAGAATGCTTGCATTCAATAACTATTGTAAAATGCTCTTTGGGATTTCCAAACAGTGCTCAATAAGCATGTGATCAAACATTATGACCTCCTTCTTTAGTTTTAATGTATCCTTATACTAAATACATGATGTTATAGTTTATGTAGTAAACATCATATAGTCCAAGAAAGAAGTGGGTACCTATTCTCCAACTGCAGGATAAAAAAAATGCTATATTTTTTGGGTTATCGCTGATGTTTCTAAATGGGTTTGTAGATCATTATCAGATGTGTTTTTGTATCCGTGTATAATGTGTTTTAATTTTCTTTTTGCAGAACACTGTGGAACAATGGCAAATAGTTTTCCTCATTGCTGCAGCTATTAATGTTTTTGGAGCCGTCTTTTTTGCAATATTTGCCAGTGGCAAAGTACAAGACTGGGCAGTGAGCAATAATAAGGACCAGAGACGTTAAGAAATCTGCCTCTTTCTTAGACTACACACAACCTGAAAGTGCCTTAAATTATTTCACGTTGGTGCCAATTTCTTCTTTCATTACTACTTTAACTTGTTTACACACATTAGATGCTAGCATTGCCAGGGGTCGACAAATACACTTGCCCGGTTGCCGCGGCGTCTGCATTTTGGCCGCTGTCGACCACTTACCTGCAGCGGAGTCTCCCGGTCTTCTCCATCTTCTTCTGCAAATTCATCTTTTCCCCCTGCAGCACAAGTTAAAATTGCCATGGCAATGGGATGCTACGTGACGTCACACGGAGCAACATTACGCGACACTGCATGACATCACCACATCCCATTGCCGTGGCAACGCGGCATCATTTGACACCGCACGGCCATTTTAACGGGAGCTGCAGGGGGAAAGATGAATTTGCAAGGGAGAAGACAGAGAAGGCCGCACCACGCCGCCGGACCCCGCCGCAGGTAAGTGTCGTGAGGGGGTGCAGGGGGTGAGGGAGTGTTTTGGGGGGGCGACTGACTTTTTTTGAGGGGGTGAGGGCGAGTGGGTTTTGCCCAGTTTGTCGGGCCCTGAGCATTGCTATCAAATTTATCCAGCACCAATGGATCTAATTCACGTTTCATGTCTTAGTAGTTATATAGTGAATATCAAATATTGCAGATCCGTCCAAAATTAACCTTTTTTGATGCAATTGGCATTCGCCAAACTGGCAACAAAAGAAGTTAAGCGTGAAATAGGGGGAAAAAATATCTATTATGAAAATCACTTTTTTTAGTGACTAATGACATTTTAACCCATATTTACATATGATTGTACTGTAAAACCACACAGAAAAATGTTGTACCATAAAAGGGAATAATTTTTTTTTACTTTTTATATTATGTTGTGATTACTTGTGTTATGATTTACATATTGGGAATTGTTTTGAAACCTTGAACCTCACAAGTCAAACTAGTATACTCACATTATTTTCTTTACGGTTTATGGTACTTTTATTGATATACATGTAAATGTACATATACTGTTGCTCAAAAGTAAGATAATCAAAAGCTGCTTTCCCATCAATCAACATCAGTCCCTAATGTGGTGTTGCTGTTGACAACCCAACTATTAAGTGCCTTGTAACTTTAACAATTCAGTGCTTAATCTACCCCCTTTGGTATCTCGAGCAAGCTGAGTAAGGTCAGCACATTAGTGCACTTTTCCCACTACTTGGTTATTGCTTCCAGATTACTGCACTCCACAAGGGTTAGAAAAATTATGAAAGACAAAGGTAAGCTGAATGGGCTGCTACTGGGATTTGATGCTTAAAAGGCACTTGTGTTGAAATACACTGTAAAGGACCAAAGATGGAGACAAATCCGTGGACTAGTGTTTTTGTTTTGTGTATATTAATAGGAATTTTTGGCAAAAAGAAGTAGAATTGGCTGCCATTATTAAGGACATTGATTAGAACTTATCTGGACTGCTCTGCCGGTTCTTAATGCAAGAGCTACAGCGATATGGAGGTAGCCTGGAGGAAAGGGTAACAGAAGTGCCAGGATGTTAGCAAATTCTGTTAGAGGAAATATTGTAAATCCAGAAAGTAAGGAGGAAAACGATGGATACAATGAAAGACCATCACCTACCTCAAGGATATAAATAGTACAACAGAAGGAAAGGTCCTCTAGAAACATGTATATTTTACAACACTGGGATAAGTATGGAATAGTTTTTCCAGAGATGGTGAGAGTGAATAAGGTAGAAACCTTTAATAATACAAGGGATAGGAAACCATAAGGCTTCATTAAGAAAGAAATGAAGATCTAGAAACGTTGCATATATGAATTATGGAGAGAAAAAAACGCGTTTTGATATGTTGCCATCGAGTCTGATATACAGCCTTTCCGTGGGGGATTCCGGTAGTAGGTGTGAATGTGAGATATGTCAGACATAATGTTTCCTGAATTCCTTCTTTGGTAACTGATCTTCTTGAGTATGGCTGTATCTCTGGCCCCCTTTTTATTCCCTAATATGTACAGTATTTGAGCACTTTTTGAGTACACATTTATAGAAAATTCCATATGACGTTCATGGCACCAAATGGAGGGAGTAACATAATGCAAAGCTTCTCAAAAAGTTTTAACCATGTATATCGTGGGCACATCTAATCCTACGATAGATGTATCTACTAAAGGAAAGCTACTAACAAATAGCAACACTAACAACTCGGCAGTGGCATTAGAAAACACAACGATATATAATCTTGCTTGAATGAATTTGACTTTTAATATTAGGCTTAATAAAATAAGAGAACTAAAACTGGACCATGTGATAAGACGTGGGGCTTTTATGCCAAATTAGATTTAAAATATCTGGTAATAATTAAATATTAAGTTAAAGACTCAAACTTTTTAGTATTTTCCTGTACTAAAAAGTTACCTCATACGGATACAGCTGGTAAGCGTATTTTTACTGTACTTGTATGTGTTTGTAAAATAAACTGTTTCTATTTAATTTGTAGAGCGACTTAAGCTCCTTATCGGGAAATCTAACAATACATGTGTTGCTCCACTGAGTTCTAACAGGATAAAGTCATATTTTATTTAAACCAATCTTAGAATGTTGTATCCAGAAAAGCACATGAATTTACACTTTTTTATTTATTTTTCTTCAAAGAAGCATGTTAAATCAGACCACCAGGGGGTGCTGTCAATGTGACGTGTGTTGTTTCTTTACTATCGTCTTTGTTCATTTCATTTGTAGGCAATGGTCAGCCCCCAGCTGTATGTTTGCAAGATCAAAATGACCTGATCTTTAGTTGCACAATCTTCTGTTTTTCTTTGTCAGGCCATTACATGTTTACAATATTTCTGTATCTGCCATCGCTGTATGTACTAAATACAGCAAATGATTAATACGTCAGGCGCTGTGTATTCTTATACAAAAACTGTTGTCATTCTTTTCATACAAAACAAGTCTTGATGCATTGAAATTGCACATTAAAATATAATGAATTCCAAAGCTGCTTCCTGGATTTTATTAACTGTTGTGAATAAGCATTGGCGAGCACATATCTGCCTTACTACAACAAATGACTCCTAGGAGAAATATTTTCATATTGCCTCTCTGAACATGTCTTGTACAAGATTTGGACAACAGTACCGTGGTATACGTGGTTCATATTGAAGATAATATATGTGCTTTTGGTAACATTTAAACAAACCAATAGTCAACAACTTGTAAGTGCCCAGTATTATTTATTTATAAGGTCTTCACATACAATGGGTAACAGTTAATAATATACAAAAATATTGGCTGTTTAATTTTGAATATCTAAAATAGCGAAGAAGGTCCCTTCTGCAAGCATGTGACGTCACGTGACCCTGCTGCGTCATTTGACGCCGGTTGCCATGGAGACGCGTCACTGCAACTCAAGGTAAGTTAAAAGTTAGAGGCCTTGCGCGATCCCCCAGCATTTATTTTAAAGTGATGGGGTGGGTGATAGAGCGAGGAGGTGTTTGAGAAGGGGGTGAGAGAGCGAGGAGGGGGAGGGGGCCCAGTGGAAACTCTCAGTCCTGGACCCCATGAAAGCGGTCTGCGGCCTTGGATATTCGACTTAACCATTTTTACGTGTTCAAGAAAACTCAATTTGTTAAGGCTGAGCAGGAATCTGATGGTGTGGGAATTTTATCCAAAAATGGCCTGATCGTCTCGTTCGACTTCTATAGAATAAGCCCCTTGGACTCTTTGCAAGTTGTGATACCTCAGAGCAGGGGGGCGCAATCTTTTTTTTTTTTTTTTCCTGCGCCCCCCTGCAGGCCATCCCCCTCTCCTCGCGCCCCCCCTCTTACCTTGATTCAGACGTCCTGGCGTCATGACGTCACGTTGACATGCCATGGCGACGCGTCACCAGGAGGGTCTGTACCAAGGTAAGTTAAGGTTTACAGAGGCCCTGCAGCTTCCCCAGCATTCATTTTAATGTATTCGGGAAGCGCACGGGGCCTCTGTAAACACTGCGCCCTCCGCAGCGAATCTCGCACCCCCCCCTCTTGCGGCACCCCTGCGGGGCTCACCCCCCACTTTGCGCACCGCTGCCTCAGATGGCCAACATGAGAAGTCTTCATAGATGGAATTATACTGCACAGAGCTTTTGAAACTTTATAGATCCCTTCTTATTCAAGTGTATCGTACAGAGCGTTCAAAACTTCACAGCTCTCTTCTTTGATGTAACCTGCAAGGTTTCAAAAGCTCAGAATAAATTCATCTAAGAAGAACTCTGAGGTTAGTTCCCTAAAAGGTATCACTACCTGCAAATAATCTACCTTTCTCCAGGACTGGCACAGTATGTATCAAGTGTTGCAAACTGGAGCAGTGCTCTAAAAACAGGTTCAAAGTCATTTTGAATGTGCGCCATTTTTTTTAGCAATGTATGATGGTGCCAGTGAGCATTTTGGGCTGGTAAAGGAGTTACAGTCGGATATAGCGCAATACTATGAGAAGTATCCTTTCTCATTGCACCAAAAAACTTGCCAGAACTGAGGTCGCATTGATCTCTGATCATAAGAGATCTGTGCCTAGTTTACAGTAAGAAGCTAGATTAGCAAGATGCATACATATTCCACTGGATCATATTGGCACTCGGGAGTACTTTAACAATATACAGCATAAAGTGTTGCCATGGGGGAGCCTATCAAGCAGAATGCATGCCAGTCAGGTTTTTCTTTGCCCATCCTCCCTTTTAGAAAGTAAACTACATATGTGGCAGGCTGCGTTGCACATAGAAAGCACAATGACACAAAAAGCATTACAGTTGAAAAAAATCAAACCCCTAACAATTTTCCTCCTATTTTATTTTATGCTTCTTAATTTACAAATTAACTTTAAAATAAGAAAATATAGGATTTTGAATGCATTCATCGACCAAATGTATCCCTCCATATGGAATCGGTTTGATTTTTAGCAAAGACAGCACATTAAATTATATTTTCGTCCAGGTTTGAGACCTAGAATACCTTTTCTTTGGCACCACAGACAAGCTCGGAAAATTTCTTAGCAGAGTATAATGCATAAATAGATGCAAGATACTACACGTCAGAGGGGGGGGTTACATTATACTTGTATTGAGAAGTAGAGTCCGTGAATAGTGAATGAACAATTCTGCATTTCTGGCTCTTAAAGCAGCAATACTACGCCTCCCCCCACCCCTTTTTTTTCTTATTTTTATATATAAATAATGTGGCAATTATACATTTTTACCTAAGTTGGCAATCGTTTGGTTCTCCTGTTATAAATTTGTTAAAATCCTGATTGTGTGCCTAACATAATGGCTTCTTCAGTCAGTGTAACTCAGCAGCTACACTGTATCCTAATATTACTAAGGTAACAACATTATCTATTGTTACAGTTTGCAGCACAAACTGCTGGGAAACTTGGCAACAAATGATCACAAACAGGAAAGTGTTGCAAAAATCTTGCACTGCTTGGGAGATGGGCTAAACCCTGCTATACAAATCAAAGGATGCTTTAAAACATTAAAAATGGCATTAAGTGTTGAATAATACAACAAAAAATGCCGTAAGTTATCTAATACAACAGTACTGATTTTTTTTTGAACCATATAAGATTTCACATGTACTTGCTGAGTATAGTGAATATATTTGTTCTTGTGAAAAAAATGAAGGTGTGCATAGTATTCACTTTCCAAGTCTGATATGCCTGCTGACCCTTCATGGAGTTCTCATTAAATATTTACACGTACGGTATGTATGAACTACTCTGATTTTGCTTGCAGTTTCACAAAATCACCATTTAAAGAGAAGTTGCTTTATAAGGGCTGACAACATACTTAGCACCCAACAATGAGGTTATTTAAAGTGTTTATTTTGGATTGCAATGGATGAGGTCTTAAATCAATGTTATGCAGTAAATCACAGCTTTATTCCCCTCAGTCTGAGTACCTTTAACACCTCTCATAGCAGTAGGCTGCAAGCCTGTCTGTTACTAAATAATAAGTGCATGAATACATGGGAATACACATACTGTAGATGTAGCCACTGTAGTTCATTTTAGAATATCAACCACAATATTCTTGCCACCAATATGTGGCAGATTTCCAAAACCAGTCAAGTTAAAGCAGCAACCCCCACGCCTCTTTACCAAGAAATAAACTCGTGGAGGTAAGGAGTGGCTGCCAAATAATAGTTGTGGGGTGTGGGGTCATTATTTATTTGTAAAAAACGTTTTTACCAGGAAGTAATACATTGAGAGTTGTCTCTCGTTTTCAGGTATGTCCTGGGCACAGAGTTATAAAAATACATGGTTACATTAAAAGAAAAGGGTTATATAGTCAATTCACAGACATTTCATAGATAGAGTTGGAAAATTGGGTACAAGGGATAAAGGGATTGTGAGTTTCAGATTGAAATAACATCAGCGAACGGCGGCAAAAGGCTCACATCCTTTAGCTGCGCCATAGGCTGTCCCCCTTTGGGGCAACACAGATGTACACTGGGGTGGTTGATTTTCAATGCAGCTGTGAATACAAAGTTCATTGTCTTCTTGGCTCATTAACATTCCAGTGGGTGGGTTTGATGTTCCACAAAGTACAAGCAAATGTTAACCCTTATAGTAGTGGGTTAAGGTTTATTAGAGTAGTGGGTTAAGGTTCATTATAATAGTGGGAGTGAGAAGGCTATTATATTAGGTGGGGGTGGGTGGGGGGCGTAGGGTGTCAGGGGTATTGTGGCCTTAGACAGGCTTGTCCCTAGGGTATGTGCAAGCACTAAAATGAAACCTACCCTCCTTCTAAAGAAAAAAAATTCCCCCTGAAGAAAATTGTTCCCCAAAATTTCCCTACCCTCGGGTAGGAGGCAGGGGATCTCAAGAGCTGAACCGCATTCATTTCAGCTCTGGGGATCCACTGTTTCTTGAGATACCTCCCATAGGTGCTGGTGGTATTTCGGCTCGGATTTAGATGTCCTATCACATGGATTAATAGGAAGCCATGATGTCATATGCTGCTTCCATTTGGCCCATGTGACCAGTGGCTTTAAACCTGAGCTAAGATACCTCCTGGGGGTGCTGGTAACTGAGGAAGCAGGAGGTCCCTGGAGCTGAAATTAACAGGGTTCAGCTCTGGAGACCAACTGCTTCAATCCTACATGTATATAAAAAAAAGGAAAGCAGGAGTGCTGCTGCTTTTCTCTCATCGGTCCCTGAGACCTGCTGCCCCCAGGTGGAGCCTTACCTGTTTACTGCCTAGGGACGGCCCTGCCCCTATGAATGGTTGGGTTACATAAGTAGTGTAGGGCAGGGGTGCGCAATTATTTTACCCTGTGCCCCCCTGCCGGCTCTTCCCCATGCCCCCCTCCTTACCTTGGCTCTAGCATTCTGACGTCACAATTTAACGTTGCCGTGGCAATACGTGACGCTGCACTGTGTTACCATGGAGACATGTCGCCAGAAGCTATCTGAGCCAAAGTAAGTGAAGTTGGCATTTAAATTAAATGCCTTCGGGAAGCACACAGGGCCTCTGTAACCGCGGGGCCCCCCGCAGGGAATCTCGCCCCTCCCCCCCAGTTTGCGCACCCAAGGTGTAGGTTATATGGAGTGTGTGGCATATGAAGGGTTAGGATATTTAAAGGAGTGGTGGCATCTATATGTGGTGTGCAGAGGTATATGTGGAGGTATATATGAAAGCCATGGCCCACTGCTGGATATTGCCATCCCTCTGCCACTGGTTATTGTGTGGCGATATCATGGGTGTGTCGCTGTGTGGTTGAAACCTATCACAGCTTCAGAATGCAAAGTCTGTATAACCATCCTCACACTAATGAGGCCCAAAAGATCGAAATAGCTGTGTGTGAGTAGGTTTACTGGCTATGCGCTTCTTTAACACAGGCTCTGCTGAAAAGCTGTGTAATACGACAGGCATAAGCTTATAGGGGGTCCATGTTTACATGGATTTGAAGCAAAAGGTGACACTGTGTGCTCATTTGCATGTGATTGCTCAGAATCCTCAGCTGCAGTGGAAGCATTGTATGCTAAGACAGGGGTGTGCAAAGTCGGGGGCGTGGCACGCTCTTCCTTACAGCATATAAATTCATTGCTGGGGGATCGTGTGAGGCCTCTGCAGTGTCTCCTACCTTGTCTTCAGCGATGCATCGCCATGGCAACGCGCGTCAAATGACTCACGGGTCTCGTGACCCCATGCGTAATTTGAAACTGGATTTTAGGTAGGCAGAGGGCGCGAGCACAGGGTGGGGGGGGGGGGGGGCGCAGCACACAAAGCTTGCGCACCCCTGTGCTAAGAGATAATGGTGAAAAACAGGGTTGCAGATCTGTCTGGGAAATGTTAATGTGCTCACAAGTGATATTTTTATTTACTGTGAAGAAAATAACTTAAAACTTGTCACACCCTTAGGGGTGGCACAGTATTATACACAACGTTGTAATACCAAGGGTATTGTTTTTATTATTTTTTTACTAAGGTCTGCTCAATACAAAACTGGAACAAAAGCAGTGGGGAAAAAACCAGCATACTGTTTTTTCAACAGAAGGAATCTCATTAAAAGCAATTTAAGATTTTTCTTTCATAAATGTGGTGTTGCCACCAAGATACTTTTAATAGAAAACCCTCCATGTAACTAAACACTGTAACATCTTCCTCTAACTACTGATATAAAACTTGCAACTGGGGTTTTACAGTTACCCCATTACATAGATGCACGCAAGATCAGAAACGGGGAATTTTGTACGTTCCGTTTGGCGAGACTTACGGGGATGGTAGGTGGGCAGCTTTAACGATTAAAGCTCCAGTACAAATTTTTGTGAAAGCCAACTTCCTGTTGCAGCGTATTTAATTGCTGATTTGTGGATATATAAAATGCTATTTATATACTGAGAAACATTTAATATGTTTGTTTTGAAGCAATAAATGTATATGCAATTAATAAAAGGGAGGTACCAGCAGCAGAACATCTTATCCCTATGTGCCTACAGTAGTGGAAGCTTCTTCTAGATCATTAGTACGTTCCTTTTGGGACAACTTTTACACATTCTTCTCACGCTCACTCGTCTCTTACACCATTTCCTTGACTAGGGTTGCCAGGTGCCCTGTCCTGTATTTGGACACTGTCCAGTAAAAAAATTAGATGTAATACTGGACATGTATGTGTACACTGGTATTACTTCTCTGAACTTGGTGACCTGACCGGCTTGGGGCCGCTGGATTTCCCTGAGCAGGGCTGTTGCTAGGGCGCTGGGCAGCTTCATTTACCAGCAGCAGCCAATCGGGAGGAGGTGTCGGGAGCATATGGTGGGGCCAAGGAGAGAGGGAAACAGCATGGAGCTGAGAGGGGGTTTGTATGTGTGTCTCTCTTGAGTGCGTCGCACCTTTCACCATTGTGTCTAGTATTTTTGGAGAAGTCACCTGGCAACCCTATTTCCTTCCCATCTAAATAGTAAGTGATAAGAACAAGGACATTTTTTCATATCAATACAAGTACCAACATCTGTAAAAAATGTTGTACAGCAAGTGCTTTTTAGTGTCCTCCTGCTTGACCAACATATTGTTTCTTATGCCAGGTAATAAACTATATTAGTGGAAGTTCATCCACTGATCTGAGATATGTATGTATGTATGTATGTATATATATATATATATATATATATATATATATATATATATATATTATGTATGTATGTGTGTATATAATACTGTGTGTATATATAATTTTTTATTTTTTAATCTGATCTACATTGAGGAAAATAACTATTGCAATCACTTGATCCTAACGTCCTCACGAAATTACGACTTCTATTTTAAACAAAATATCAGTGTAACTCCCTTGAAAATATTAAATTACCCTTAAAGATTTTACATAATTGTATCCCATGAAAAATGTACATGTTTTGCTCTCCCGTACGTCACCTAAATCCATGCTCCTAAGATACGGTCTAGAACGTTTGGCCGTTGCTGTTTTGCTGTGACCAAGTTGCCACCAGTGTTTAGCCGCCACTCACCTCGCCACAGGGACGTCTCACCGCTGTCCGATTTGCCACCATGTAAATCCTTAACCTTAGCCTAAAAAAACCTTACCCCAATTCCCTTACCCTAAAAACATCTTACCCTAATATAGCGCTGTTTCCCCTCCCCCCTCCCCTCCCCCCCGTCTGGGAAATCTTGCTATTGCTACAGCTGTCATGGTGCTTATTACCTGTGAGGGTCCATGAGATGCTGAGGGTCCGCGAGATGCTGAGGGTCCGCGTTGGTATGGGGAAACAGGACAGGCTTTTGATGATGATCCTTCAGGCTCTTCTCATGGTGTCAGCGCCTCCAGTCGTTGCAGGCTCCAGGTTTACTGGAGACAGTCCCCATGACAGTCTTCTCTCAAACCTCTACCCAATAGACTGTAACTTAGGCAGCGGTATATAAAACAGGATCCTTTATTGAGGCAGCCACTGCAGTTGTTATTACAGCGAATGCATAGATTCTTTAGGATAGGTCCCAGACCTCTGGATGGTACCGGCCTTCTTCCAGTCTTGAGGCCTTGTGCTCTGCGCAGATCTTTGACTGCAGTCAGCCCCAAGAAGGAGAGACTAGAAATGCATGTCTCAACCCCAGAATGGGGAGACCTCAACTGCATGTCTCTACCCCAGGAGGGGGAGAGCTCAACTGACTACAATTTAGAACACTTCCTAACCAAGCCACAGAGGGGGAGGGCACAAGGTCTGCACCATGATTGGCTGTACACAGACCCAGTTCACCACCACCCTGTCACTCAGAGAGGCAGCATGAGGGGGGGCGGGTGTTATCTCCACAGGACAGCCTGACACTGCCTGTGGCTACTTGGACTTACGTGACAGGAGGCAGAAAGTATAGGCTGGACCAGTCATGTCTACACTCTCCCCTTTGGTGAAATTCCCATGTCTTCCCCGGGACCAAATTTGAGGCACCATCCGTTAACCTGGAGCTTGCAATACAATAACAGGTTACACATGTAAGATGGTATGACATTAATTAGACTACAGTATACAGACATTAGGAACCCATGTCATCCACTGATTTCAGTGATGATAACAGAAAACTCTTTCAACATAAAGAGTATAGGATCCCTATTTGTAAAACTTAGGATCTGGTTTCTTAACCACCCGCCCATCAAACATCTTGGTCCAGATTACATATATTCTAGGTGAACCAGGCCTCTGTCGGATATCCACCCTATCTTTATAAATGCACCGTCCCACTACCCACTCGTCCAGAATGGAACAGATGGTAGACTCCGTTATGAATTCTTTTTGGCTGGTTTTGGACAGAAGATACCCTATGACAGCCTGTTTAAGCCAATCGTTATCTTCAATTTTTTGCATGTTGGGTTCAGGTACAAATGGGAATTTGTACCCATGAGACTGGTATCTGTGTATTATAGCCCGGTCAGCTCGGCTAAACTTTAATACATTTTGGCCTGGCAGAACCCAAAATTGAGGTTCTCTACCCTCCACCTCTTGATACAGTATAGTCGGTGCCTTAGGTGTTATGACTCCCAGCTTAATATCACCCTTTTACGGGTGGCTTCTGCTGTGTCTTCTGGGGAAAATTGACCCTCCTCCCACCAGTGATCTACTACAGGACCCTCACCAGAAGGAACCTGTTCTATTCATACTGGCGGCATAGCCATGAAGCATAGGGGTCCCACCACTTAAGGGGTTCCCCGGACAGATGCTCTGGATTTGGGCTACCGGACCTAGTGGCCTTCCGTTGAGGACAGTTGAGATAGGGAAGACTCTAAATTATCTAAATGACCCAGGGGACTTGGCCACAAGTATGCGACTGGACGCAGGTATTTCTCCCTCTGACTCGTCAGACCAACCATTTCTCCCCCCAAAATCCCAGTCCCTTAAATCAGTTGACAAACCAGGGGACAGATCATCACTGGAAAAATGTGAACACATAGGTGGTTTCAGCAGGGGCGGAGCTAGCACCACCAGCACGGGCAGAGGCATGGGAGAGGGTCATGGTACTGTCCTGGGCAGGGACATGGGTGGGTAAGGCCGGTGAAGGGGCCTAATAGTATCCATGGCCAGTCCATAAGGTGTAGGCTTACCACGGCCCAAGGGAGGTGGTATGGGGGTGGTATCAGGGATCCGATGACCCCTTCCTCCAAGTGGGATCAGCTGGGTATGAGAGGCAGCAGAACACAGTCCCGCACTCACCACCGGTTCCGGTCGAAGTTCCGCAAAGGTAATAGGCGCCATCATCAGGGAGGGCGGATCGCGTGAGATCTCCAGGCAGGCACCGGTCCGGCGGTGCATATGATGTCACGTCAGGCAGTGCCGGAAGTGCATCACCCCGTGGCACACCGAACAAGGCCCTGTCTGGCTCCTCATCCAGGTAGGCCGCAAAAGGACCCGGGCTGAAATAAGTTGGAGCCGCACCCATCCAAAGGTAGGGGACATCTTCTGGCTCCACCGGATCCTCCGCAGGTGGTTCCTTCACTGCTCCAGCATCTTCCTCAGGCGTGGGACTCCTCCGGGGTTCCGGATGCACGCACCACGGCCTTCTGGATGGACGCCTCTGGATTGGGACTTCGTCTCCAACTGCAGGTAGGTGATCTTTCCTCCGCAGGTCTCGGATGGCTGGCCTCATCTTCTGAGGAGGGTAAGGACACCTCCCCCGGGAAGCAACATAGGTGGTCCCTGGTGGCCATTGGCACAGAGTTTGCCCGCTGCTGCGCCACCAGGAGAAATGCAGCCAACACCCTCGGGACAGTCAACTCACCCTCCCCGTCATCGAGTACAGATTGCGCTGGTTACGGTCCTGGAACAGTCAGAGGTACCTCGGTGGATACCATCTCAGACACCTGTACACTGGGTACACTGGGGACTCTGGTCACAGGTAACAGGGCACACAGGCCCACAGGTGGCACCGTGTTGTACGGGTCAGTTCAGGCCACACCATATAGCATGATGGCCCGGTAGTATGCAGGAGTAGGTACCTTTGGCACCAGACCACGTGGCATCCGGGCGCGATGGTTAGGGCACACGGGCCCATGATGTTGTCCGCGGCAGGGACAGCTGTAGGGGCTGCACCAGTTGGTGTGGAGGCCCGATAGATGGTTTGTAAGGAGTCGGTGAGCCTAGGGCTGGCAGACCACATGAATAAGGCCCCGCAGTGCTGGCATAGTGCTGTGGGGCTGACGTCGCCCCCAGGGAGCCAGTAGTTTGGATGTACACAGCGCAGGTGACACTAGCCGTTCACAGTGATTACCAGGTAGATAGCAATTGTTTAGCTCCAATTCAGAAATGTTTTCTCTTTCTTTAGTGAGGTAGTGTAGACAGAGGTTGTGCAGATCTGATCACTTGCTTAGCTCCATGGAGCTGAATTAGGCAGGGTGTAGTTGGCTCCTCCCAGAGTGGAAGCAGCATCCGATTGGCTCTTGGTTGGTGCCCCCTGAACTAGGTGGAATATAGGGCAGGGGCATGGCAGATCAAGCAGTGACTTGGCTCCAGCTGAGCCAATCACTAAGATGGGCGGGGCGTCGGCTTGTGCCGAATAGCTTGCAACTAACTTTGCAGAAAAGCTTGCATCTTGCTTTGGAAGCCCAAGCGGTCCCGGTTTTCTGGCGGGAGCCCAATAGCACAGTCCATGATACAAAAGGTACACAGGGTCCCCGGCAACAACTCGGGTCCGTTCCTTAAGTTAAGCACAATTGTGAGGGTTTCCACACACCCTAGCATTTCCAACAGGTTACGCCCCAGCACAGTACAATTTATGCAGATAGAAGGGTACCCGCGCCCTGGATTTTCCGTCAGGGTGCGCCCCAACCACTGGTCTGGATTTAAAACAAAGGGTACACGATCCATGGACAATTTCCCACAGGGTACACCCCAACAGTCTTTTTTTTTTTTTTTTTCCTGATGAAGGGTATCCACACTCCCTGAAACAATTCCCTCAGGGTATGCCCCAACATAGTCTTTTACTTTAGTAGGGGTCTAGGCAACTCCCTACCTGATGTAGCTTCAGAGAGAGGTTCCCCCCTTCCTTAACTCGAAATGGGTGCCCAGAGTCCCTAGTGAAGCCTCAGGGGCCCGGCCCCTGCCTCTCCTGTGCTACACTTCTGCAATGTCCTGAAAGCCTGCCCTGTTCTGCATATCAGCAGTGCCTCCAATTGTAGCACAGCTTACCCTCGCGGCCCCCACCCTCTGGGAGATCTGGCTTAAGCTACAGGTGTCATGATGCTTATTACCTGTAAGGGTCCGCATTTGTATGGGGATCAGGACAGGCTGTTGATGTCCTGTCAGCCCCAAGAAGGAGAGACTAGAAATGCGTGTCTCAACCCCAGGAGGGGGCGTGCTGGACTGACTATAATTTAGAACACTTCCTCCCTAAGGCACAGAGTGGGAGGGCACAAGGTCTGCACCATGATTGGCTGTACAGAGACCCAGTTCACCTCCACCCTGTCACTTAGAGAGGCAGTATGAGGGGGGGGGGAGAGGGTTTAAACCCCACAGGATAGCCTGCCACTGCCTGTAGCTACTAGGACTTATGTGACAGGATGCAGAAAGTATAGTCTGGACCAGCCATGGCTACACTAATAAAAACCTTACCCCGGTCTCCTTACTCTAAAAACACCTTACCCTAAAAACCTTACATAATGATTGCTAACGCCCTCCAAAGCATTCAATAGGCGTTAATGCCAGATCAGGTGCACTAACACGTACCGGCATGTGATTAATCTGCCCCACAGAGAGTTACATTTGTATGGAATCGGTAAGAAGAATCATTGACCGCTATATACCGTTATATAATGCGGAGCGTGTACACATTGCGATATACATTGTTATAACCACGAGCCACCATCCAGAAGAGTTAATTTATTTGTGGTGTCCGTGCACAAATAGTGATTTGCCCAAGGTAATAAGGTGCTGGAGTAAGTAAATAGCTGTCAGAATCTAAGGATACAATGTGCCAGGCAAACAGAATTTTTTTATAGAATCACTGTATATTTATTCACAGAGACTCCACTGAAGTCTAGAAGACCACTTTAGGTGAGTGAGAGCAGACGAGTCTTGAAGTGTTTTATCTATCAATATATTCACTGTAATAGTTTTGTATAAGGTGTTCCCATTGCATTGTTTATTCACTTTGTCATCTGAAAAACCATTAGGCCTCACAACAGCCATGCTCCACATAATGTGAAAAACATTATCTCATTTATTACACCTTCTGGAATAGAGAGCAATTCAAAAATGCCACATATTTTTACTGGGAAATATATGTATTGTCACTGTATAAAAGATAATGGAGAGGCAAACAACAATGTTTTAAGAACAAATAACCTCTTTGCATAGTTTTCATATCTCCTTTATAATGTTGAAGGTTTATCTTATTCCTGTTTTTTATTGACTAGATGTATAAAGTTTTTTTTTTTTTTTTTGGTTTGTTTTTTAGCAGGTGTTCTTTTATCTGTTTTTCTTAGTGGAAGAATATTCTCTTATCTATTTTTTGGGGGGGTCCAATAACTTTCTATAGTGGGTAAGATGGCCACACACCATTAAGTCTTCACCACTTGAAAACACTGGGTTCTCTGCTCCCACTCACAGTAGGCCCCCTAGGTATAGTGAGATCTCCTCCACTTACATGGATTCTTATTTCCTGCAGGCTGTCACAATCTTTACTGACCAAATATGAAACTTCCACATAAATGTAGTAATTACACAAGCTATCCAGGTCACATACATGCATTCTTCAAGTGTATATGTAAAATGGAAACTGTCCGTTCGAGAGAAGATTGTTAGAAAAAATAACAGGTTTTTGTTTACGAAAATCTCCCAGCTAAAAAACTGGGTGAAAAACTGTTGCACTCGGTTTATAAAATAAAAAATACCATTCCTTTCAGTTTTGTAGTTGGTAGTATAAATATTAGAAAGTAGGGTGTACACCCCAAACAATATATACAAAAATTGAATATTAAAGGATATTCAAGAATTAAGGGGGACTGAGGTGGACCGATACATGAAGAGCACCTATACAAACCCTCCTTCAAGATAGCTCTGAAAAAAATAAGGTAATTGCAGGCACTCTTCAAATGATTTCTTATGCAATTTATTACAGTAATTTTAAAGAAATAATAAAAAAAAATGTGTTCCAAGAAATTGTTAGTAAAGGTAAATGTTAGCCCACAAATCAATAAGGTACAAAAAAAGGCACATATCTCATGGCCAAGTGTACGGCAGAGTAGGAGTTCATAGATGCTAAGCTTAACAATGGAGGCCAATGTGAAAACACTTAAATAAAATTAAAAAAACTGCCTGAGCATTATTTCAACTGCACCAAAAATGCACACTCCTGAGAATATTACACCTCTGTTTTGAGGCTATTGGCTCAACTTAAAGGGTATATAACAAGTCAAAGAGCCGTGTAGGATTCGAGCACCAAATGCCCACATGGGGAAACCAATTGTAGGGGAAAATACTGTGCATAATAGCAATTATATGTGCATACAGTATATGTATGAAATGGGAATAAGTGACTTGAAGGGAGACAAGGTGATGTGGACTGGAGAAAGAGGGGCCAGGGGGTTAGGGACAGAAAGTGACATGGACTGGTGGGAAAGTCTCCCAGCTCCCCCCAGTCAGCGGCTTAATGCTGGCACTCTGATAAATACCTTGTGCACTGGGAGCTAGTGATTAGAACAGGAGAGACGCGGGGCAGTATTTGTCAGCGCAGTATCATTAAACAGCTGACCTGGACAGAGCAAGGAGGAGCTTCGATCCACAGCGGGAACGTCCCTGCTCCCTGTCCAGTGCACTTGGGCCAGCACCCACTTGATATTTGGGTCCACTGAGTATTTCCCTGGTGGGCCAGTCTGACCCTGAACAAAGTTTGTTCTGCCAACAATAACATAATTAACCCCTTCATTGACATAAGGGGGCAGCAACACATGGCTTATTTTATGTGCATGCTAGTATGAAATATTGTGGAGTCCACACCACACACCATAATGATTGATTATTGATTTCATACCATATACCTGTAAAAAGAAATAATATGAATCGCACAAATCTTATTTCGTACTTGTGGGAACTGTGAGTTTACACTTATTTTCCTTACAATGCTGCAGCATGTTGTGTTAAACTGATAGCAGCTTTTGCGCTATTTATTATGTTTCTTACATCTACTGCAGATTACCAGAATTTTTGGATGCAGAAATGAAAGGGAGAAAAACATGACGCACAGAGGCACAACATGTGATACATATGACTAGTGCATGTGCACCAGGGGCAAAAGTGAAGCAAAGTACCTGGCAGGGCCGGGTGGGATGTTTGCAGGGACATGTGCAGGGCCGGGTGGGATGTTTGCAGGGACATGTGCAGGGCCGGGTGGGATGTTTGCAGGGACATGTGCAGGGCCGGGTGGGATGTTTGCAGGGACATGTGCAGGGCCGGGTGGGATGTTTGCAGGGACATGTGCAGGGCCGGGTGGGATGTTTGCAGGGACATGTGCAGGGCCGGGTGGGATGTTTGCAGGGACATGTGCAGGGCCTCAGCTCTGACCAGGGAAAACAAAATTAAGTGGGCAACCCAAAAAACAACCCAATTGTGTTGAAAGATCAATATCTAAAAGTGATACCACTAATTAGTGTGAACCCTCCTTATTGTATTTTATTCAAACAATGGTTTCAGGCACAACCCATCTGTGGAAGTGACAAAAAATTATTTAAAACCATAAATAACTGTTGGTATGTTGCGTATGCTGCTATAGTGACAGAGTGGCTCAGCACTCCCAAGAACTAGAGACAAAAGACAAAAAAAACAAGCGCAAAACGCAAATAGTGAAGTACATCAAAACATATTTAGTGTTAAAAAGGGTAAGTATTCTGCGTATATCAAATCAATAGAACATAAGCATTTCGTTTATCAATACACGAGTAACCACACAGCTGGCATCAGGGTTGGCGATAGAAGGAGATTCCCCAGGTAACTGGACCTCAGCACTCTCCAGATGTCATCTGACTCCATGGCTGTAGTTTGTCACCAGCGTCCAGGTCGGCTCCAGATCATGTGTTGCAGGAACTCCGTTGTCGCCTCCGTGGTAGTGGTAACTCTTTTTGGAGTAAGAACTTCTTTACCACTACCACGGAGGCTACAAGGCCTCTGGTACCTTGACACAGTAATGTAGTAGTATGTAGTGATTCAAGGGTTAAGGCTATCAGAGGAGTATTAAAGAAAGTACATAGTGCTATACAATAGTTTGCCACTAGATGGCATGATTCGTTTTTCCTCTATTGAGTAGGATGTCCGTGTTTATGCTTAAAGTTGTAGCTGTAAATTGAACAGTAAACAGGTGAAGAACCAGATCTGTGTGGATTATTGTGTCAAACCCCAGATAGCTAGCTGAGGACATTACTGTACAAATATAATGATGACCAAGTTATGTTCCAAAATTGCAATGATAAATAGAGCCCTTAAGTTTTTACATCTTAAAATGCCGTTCTGTGTTTTTATTTCAATAAGAAGCATCACAGAGCTGTTACTTAACATGCAGTCATTGTACATGTCAAATGAATATACAATATTCTATTATATCTGTGCAGCATGGCTGGTCAGACGGCCTCTCTGCCTCCTGTCATGTAAGCCCTGATAGCTACAGGCTGTGGCAGGCTATCCTAGGGGCATTGACCCCACCTCAATATACAATATTCTATTATATCTGTTTGAAAATGTTTTTTCACCATGAGTTCAATGCAATCATTTCATCTAATCTGCACTATCGATTACATAGCATTTCAATGTTTTAACACTGCATCGGTTTTTATTTCTATGGCTGAGGACCCGCTGCGAACGGCCGCACGTGCGGGCCACCAGCCCCTTACCTCCTGCCTGTCTGTGCCCGCTGCCTCCTGACGAGGCTCACTACGCGCTGTGACATGTCAGCCGCCAGGGGATGCAAGAGAATTGCGATCCCAAGCGGTGACGCGTCACGTGGTGCGCTGGTGAGCCTATCAGCGCTGGGGGCTGGAGTGAGCTTCCCCAACCTCCAAAAGGTAAGGCGGGGGGGGGAGGTGGGTGTATGTATGTATGTGTGTGTGTGTGTTGTGTGTGGGGGGGGGGGCGGACCGAGGGGACGGATGCACTGACTGAAGCAGCAGGGCCTCGGCCTATGACAGTTGATGGTTATAATATAGTGATCTTGATATACGTAAAATAAGCAGCTGTAATAAATAAATATGCTTTGCTATGAACTTTCTCATTGCACTTTGAGTGTCACTTGGTATGCCTTTTGAGATGAAAGAAAATCCCCCCTTTGTTAATAAGCAGAGTTGGCAAATAATATTTTTCATTTGTGTAATGTATACAAAGCAACATCAGTCTTTTTCAATCATTTCCATCACTCCCAGCATCTGTCTTTTCCACAAAAGCAGTAAACCATTTATGTAACAAGCAATATTTGCTACAGCTATAGAAATCCTTGAATGTATATATTTAGGCACGTTGAATGCTGACGATTGGAAGTAAGTCACTATTACTGTTGGGCTGAATGATGACTTCCCTGTCTGCTTCCATGTTAAATTCCTTGTGAAACTAGTACATCAGAGATAAAAGTTTCCTTAACCTGGGTGCTCCTGATGGTAAGACAGCGGCATGCCAGTATTAGAAGAAGAAGAAAGAAAGATGTCCTCTGGCGCGTAGATTCTGGCACAATATGTAATGAAGATAAAAACAGCAGTGTGTTACTGAGCAAAAAATATATACCGATTTAATTTTAATTATTGTGGAAAGAAAACACTTACATATGTGTCTTCTACATAGAGGCTTGTTTCTTATTGGATCAGAAGATGAGGGTAAGCTTCTGTTGATCCCAGACAGTATTAGACTCCAATCTTATTGGAAAAATAGAAGAAAAATGGTGCCATGGCATAATATCGCTTTTATTTAAAACTGGCATATAATACTGAATATAATGCTTTCCAGCGTCAGCCCAATCTTGATCTCTCCTCCTTTCGCCAGGGTCTGTGGGAATCCTGTTGGTAGATCTTCTTGTTCTTTTCAATTTGAGGGCATCCGTTCCTCGAAGTTGCCAGAGTGAGGGAAGGTCCTGCTGCCTCTTCTCTCTACCCTTGGCTTGCGCACAGTCAAGAGAGGATTAAGTCGGTGGCGGTTTCCTTTTAGCGGGAGCACATCTCCCCAACGATGTCCGCAATTACCGGCTCCAGACAGGCAAGTTTGATTTTCATGCAGGAAAAGAGGACCCTCTTCTCCTGCACAAAATGTCATATCTGTCACCATCTATATGTTTCGGGATTGTGATTAACATCCATCATTTTGTATATATAGCCAGGTCCCCCCCTTACCTCCCGGTTGGTAGCGCTGCTGGGCGGAGGCTGCGGCTGGCTGTGGTGGCGCGCAGGAGTCGGTGGCAGGGTGTGCGGACACCCGGTGAAGTGTGGGGAGTTGTGGGCGGTTGGAGGGGCGACCAGGTCTCCGGAGCTCCGCCATAGTACCTATTAGAGGGCGCCACCATCTTTGGAGGTTCGCACAGGCGTGATTGAGTCTTGCACATGCGCATTAAGGGAGAGTTGCGGCGGCCAATAGAGAGAGGCTATGCATAGGGTACTACAATCCCCAGCAACCCCCCGGGGCTGCTAGATCACATGGCACAGCACAGCTAATAGGGCTCCTAGGATTTCCCTGCACCAGATTGATACTTTTGGCACGCTTGCAGCCACGGCAGTCGGGAGCTGGACAGAAGACAGTGAGGTAGTGTCTCAGGTGCTAGTGGCCCTGAGACTAGGCCTAGAGTCCCCCTTCAGACCCCAGCTAGGCCTCAACTCACCAGTAGTTTGTGGATGCAGTAGGGAAAGGCCCCTCAGATAGGGACATTTCCCATTTAGCTCTATATTGTCAGGGACACAGCAAAGACGCGGCGTAGAGACTAGCGGCCTGTGGTCTGGGACCTGACCACCACCACAAGACAAAGACTATCCTAAGGTGGGACACTCCAGCAGGAGTCCACCCCACGCAGAGGCGGACGATGACTACATGGGACCAGACTGATCCTAACATCAGCCAGCAGTACCCAGCCTTGACAAAGCACGTTCAGCTAAATGTACGTCGGCATGTGACATAATGACGTCGGAGGGGCAACAGCTGTGTTCTCGATCAGAACACACTTGCCTCCTATAATTTCTTCTCCACTGAGCAATGCTCTTTTAAGAGCTTGCCAATTTTATATTACATCAGTAGTAACTGGCTTCTTCATTAGGAAGACTCTATTAGAAAGAGTGTGGCCTTGATAATCCAGCTAAAAAACATAAGATGGCTGTAAGGCTAAGTCCCTAGTATAGGCTGCGGCGCGCGCGCCACACACCGCAGCACAGCCCTCTATGGGGCAAGCCCCAGTGGCCGTGTGTGTGAGCGCGCAAAGCGTGATGGCACGTACGCTGGCAGGGAAGACAAGAATTTTGTCTTGCCGTGACGTGATCACGTGTCAGCGTGCCGCTAATGGAAGGGCAGATATGCCCCGTCATAGCCGCATCCCCCCTACCCCCCTTCAGCATTGTGCATCCCATCGCTCCCCTACAGACCGCACAACGCAGCTTTCCACTATGCATGCACTGCATGGCAGGACTGGGGCCATAGCCTAAGGGTCAATCAACAAAAAAATTGCACAGTCAAGTCTCAATGACGTGAGCCTGAGTTGGGCTAAAATTAACCACAGGGAAATCTATCTCATGAACTGGGGGATTCATAGCACTGAACATAGGGAAGATCCTCAGCCTAAAATAATGAAATAACATTGGGGCTTTAATTGCAATTTTTATGATTAACTATTTGAATGAGACATACCATTAAGAGCTGTAAAGGGGGATGCAATTATTACATGTATAAGTTAATTAATGGCTTCTAGCAGGATGGACACTTCTAGAGCCAGTAGTACTTGCCACTGTAGAAGATAGGATACTGTGTTTGATGGATTATTTGGTCTGACCTTCTATTGACACTTCTTATAGTCTTAGAAATTCATAAAACAAAATCACAATTCAGTAAAAAAAAATTGTAAATGATCATAAACCTCACAGTTTTTGTGCTACCATTTGAAAGCTTTTTTTTTTTTTTTTAAATCCAAGTCAATAAAATCTTATCAGAACGTCAGTAGATGCATCCTCCGAGGGATGATTACTTTCCCAGCAGCCACATAGCATCAATCAAGTGATCACATTTACCCCATGCTGACCTTTTAGTATTGGCAGCAGGGTTTTGAACTGCTGGCCAAAATGCTTCTCCTAATATTCACTGCACAATCTTGAATACCAGCAGCATTAGGGCGTGTTCCTAAAATAAATAACCATGCAAATGAATGGACTATGCCTGTGATTTCAACACAGTAAAAAGGTTAAAAAACTACATTGCAAAGTTAATAAATCCTGAGGCACATGGGCAGTTAAATTCTGCTGTTGTAAGTTAGGTTTTCTAGTTGTACAACTGGCCAATAATGAACTATTAAAGTACCGTGTGAATGGTGGCAATATTACAATACAGACATGAGAATTCATTCCCTACAGATTTTGCAATACCAATGTGAGTGCTGTGTGTATATTCAAACAGAATACGGCATTTAATCTGCTACGTTCCCGAAGTAAACACAGTTCATAAATTACATATACAATTAAAGTATAAGTATTATTATTGATTATAGGGCACCAATATATTTCATAGCAAAGTGCAGTGAGGAGAGAACATTAAATGGGCATGTTGCGCACTTTCCCCCACCCCCTGGGAGATGTGTGGCTACGGTGTGTGTGGTGTGGTACGATACCTGTGGCTCACAGGAAACCTGAGTCTCCGTTGCTGGGAACCTGGGGTGCACCAGAGTGATGCTCGGTAGCGCCTCCATCTGTACGGGATTCTATAGAGTAGAATGACCCCGTTACAGGACTCATATAAACAATACACAATGGTATAATTAGAACAAGTTTACTGATGGCATAAGAATGATCACAAACCACATGCAAGTGTCACAACTGTAACACTGGCCTAGCTGGGCCGTAACCCCTCACCGTGCCTCCCCGACACCGTGTCCATACCCGGTGGGTTTTAACCCAATATACTGAGGTGCTCCTGGCACCGAACCGTCCCAGTGTCCCCCAAAGATCCAACCTAACCAAATGTGTGAGACAGCGCTGCCCCACTAAAGTGTTGAGTTGGTGCACTGGTGAGATGGGTACCTGCCGGGTGCTCCCACACCCGGGCGCGCCGCTGATACAGATGGGATCCATAGATCCGTTGAGGAACCGCGACGCCTCTGCCTCTACGATGGGTGAGTCCCTCGTGGATGGTACCACCGTATGCAATGTCTCTTGGTTGTAGGTGTCTGGTCCCAGATCATCTGAGGCCAGGATGCAGCCGCGTCCTGGCTGTGTCCCTCACTCTGGTACTACAGGGGTAGTGTCCCTATCAATGGGCCTGTCCCTGCAGCAACCACAAGCTGAGGTGAGTCGGGGCCTAGCTGGGACCTAACAGAGGGTATCTGGCCTAGTACAGGTGCCTCAGACACCTGCACATACAACCTACCCGTTCCTTGTCCCAGTACTGACGGGCATGGCTTGCAGCGCGCCAAATGTATCTATCTCTGAGCAGGGGATTCTGTCAGTCCTATTGGCTAAGCGTAGCCAGGTGATCTTGCAGCCCCAGGGGCTGCTGGGTGTTGTAGTTCCCCTCGAAGCCCTGTGTCCTTCCACTGCGCCTCTGTAATGACCTCCGCAATCTCTTTGCACATGCGCGAACCTCCGCGCATGTGCGCGCCCACCCAACATGGCGCTGCCCTGCCACAGAAGCCACCATTAGCCTCCGGCGACTCGGTCGCCTTCCTGACTGCAGCTCTCCCCCTCCGCACCTTGCTGGCACCCGCCGGATGCACGCACTCTGCCGCTGGCACCCGCGATCCCCACTGAGGTAAAGGCACCCAAGGGGGGGCCCCTGCTATAACTAGGTAGAGAAAATGCAATTGAAACAGTGTGTAGGTTGACCCTCTTGCAGGATGGGTGTCTAATATAAAGAACCATCAGGGAGTGACCTCTTCCTGCAATCATAACACTTTTCATCATCTTCATTCTTGTTCTCCATACAAGCTCAAATATAATTATGAAATCACATTTATATTCTTTTGGGGCGTAACTACATATCTGTTATATCACCCACACAGGACGTTTTCTTTTAAGCCAATGAAAATATATGTTTGTGTGTGGTTTTATCACTTCTTGTACAAATTTAGAAAACACCTTTGTCCTACATTGAAGATGTTCAGCTGTTATCCAGTAGCAATACTGGATATTTCGGGACACTGCACCAACTTCTCACCACTGAACCCCATTATATTTCCCACATATATAAGGAATGTTCAAGCATTATTCTTCACTTTTTTTTTTATTAACTAAGGGTTATCATTTGTCATTCTTGAAACTCGACAAATGAAATTCTCTTATGCCTCGTGTGTCAAGTATTGAAGACCCAGATGAATGAGATGTGAGGGTTCTTGGCCAAATTTCAATTCATTTACAAGTTTTTTGGTGCCAGAAATGTCTTGAGATCTATACTAAACTAAAAAACCTATACTAAAAAATCTGAAGTTCTTGTTCAACAGCAATTCAGAACTTCCTTGAGTGCTAAATCTTTGCAGAATCCATCTAATTTTTTGGCTCCCACAGAAAGGTATTTCGCGGGCAGACATGAAATCTGATTAAGAGTTTAGACAAAACCATGAATTTGTGCAATTCACTTTAAAATTGCTACACAGTAATCAAAACGGGCACAAAATTAAGAGCAATGGAGAACATCGCCGAAAAAAAAGAATGTGAGCTTGGGAACATAAAACAAAAGCTGGGAATTTATTTTGGAGTGTGATGAGAACTGACTGACTGTCTGTGACCTTTCTTTTCGGCCAGCACTCAAAGGGTTAAGGAGCAAACGTTACAGATGATAAACAGAAACTGCAAACTCTGATCAGATCAGAGCAGCTGTCCCCAGCTCAGGAGGAACAAAAAGAGATTTAGAGTGACTGAGTGCAGACTGCTGAGCTGTCACATGCGTATGGAACATTACAGAACAGTAACAGTTGTACACAAGAGATGGCTTCGGTCAAAACCGCTGCTAAAACCAACTGCACAAATGTGTTTTCACAACGTAACCACTAGTGAACGAAAAGAGATTACACGCTATTTAAACTCAAGTCTGAGAGGAGTTTGTAGTTGTGACAAACTAAATAGCTCTATCATGTATAATGCATGTTCCCGAATTTAAAGTAGTTGTCTCACATAGCAATATAAAATGATGCTGAATTTCCATTAAAGGAATATCAAGCAACCCCTATTATGGAGGGTTTCTGACCAAAGCAGTGCACGGATGGGCACAGCCAATTGTTAGTGCATACAGGCTGGCAGTAAAGTATGTAAGGTTGATTCAAAGTAGAGTAGAGAGTGATTCTACAAAAGGAGAAAGTAAACGCAATAGCTATATAAGTGTAGCGGGGTACCCCCTGGCTACTATTCTACCCAATTGGCTGGCAGTAAACCTTGGTATTTTCAGGCTTGCCAGTAGTTGGTATGGGGTTTTCTCATTCACCTTTGGTACTGCACTTGAGTGACAGCAGGGGGTGGTACATCCTGTTGTAGCTGGGACAATGGGGTGCCCGCCTTCTGGCTGTACTTAAGGGCAGGACCGCCCTAAATTTGGAGGTTGTTCCTTTCCCCTGAGGAAGGCAGGTCACACGTCTGGGAGCCTGAGATTGGGGTCTACCCATGTGCTCTTCCCTGCCGGGAGGAGCGAGTGTGATTATACCTCTGCCTCCGCTAGGGAGGTGGGGAAGAGGTAGGATGGCTGCAGGTGCCCTTGGCTTGTAGTGGCAGTCCAGGGACCATCTCCAGTGAGAGCTGATCTAAAGAGACTGTATCCGGCAGAAGACTGCTGAGTATCTGTTGGGTTACTGCAAAATGTGTAGTAATAAACCGTTCCTGTTTGCAATATACCTCCGGCTTGGTGTGTGATCTAACTGGGGGGAGAGGTACAAGTTCTACATTGGGAGATCTCCATATTCCTGGAGCCTACGGCAGATGGAGGCGCTGCACTGCTAAGTATTATGTGGGGTATAGACCCCAGAAGCCTGTTCCTGTGTCCCAAAGTCATCGCGGACAACTCGGCCCTCTTGTTACCAGCAGGTATGCACCAAACCCACCCAGTAATGGCCCTTATCTGCAATGGGGGGGTGGGGGGGGGAAACATTGTTACATAAGATAAGTGATAGTTATTGGACGAAGATCTCAGTCTAGCCATAGCTTCTAAAGTTAAATGCTGTTTAACTTATACAGGTTTAGACTGTGTGCTGATGCGTGCATTCTTTCTAAATAGCCTGGAAAATAGCAGCGCACTATAGTACCAATATCGGCTTTTAAGCCAGGACTCTTCCAAAAACTATATTGATGATTGATTAATTCTACCAACCCATAAATGACTGTCCTTTTTATGGGGGTGTTTGTGGATAAAATCTCACCTCAACTTTCTAAACCAGATAAAATAAAAGATCAGTGCCAAACGGAGAAGGCAGCAGAGCACCGAAGAATCCAACGCATATAATTTAGAGAATTCTCAGGTACACCTAGTTTTAATTTAAAAAAAATGCATATTTACAGTGTTAACCAATGACTAGCAATTTATCCCGACTGGGCCTTTACCGGGGTCAACAGAAGATAAATACAGAATATAAATGTTAAAACTACACATTGAATGTACTGATGTGAAAGGATGTAGTGTCATAACGTCTACATCAGCGGTGCGAAAACTGGGGGGCGCTAGATTTTCTGGGGGGGGCGCGGCAGTTATAGTGGTCCCGCGCTCTCCCTCCAGGCATTTAAATGAAATGTCGGGGGACCACGTGAGGCCTCTATAATAAACTTACCTTCCCTTTCAGCGATGCGTTGTCCTGGTAACCCGAAGTCCAAAGGCGCTTCGGGTCACGTTACCATGGGGCCGTGACGTCACATGACCCCACGCGTCATTTGACACCGGAGTCGAGCAGGGGGGGGGGCGCACGGGGAAAAGTTTATGCACCCTTGGTCTACATCACAAAGCAATGACAACATTGTTTCGAACATGCACCATGCTCTGTGCAGCCCCATGTGTCAACAAAAAAAAGAGAAAATAAACATTGCAAATTGCCCACATCATCTTTTTTTTTTTCTTTCTTTCTGTGTTCGCCCTTCTGATGAAGGCCCAGCCAGGCCAAAACATTGATCTTTGGCTTGAACAATAAAGATAACTGTTTTAGTGCCTGGATTTACTCTACATAACATGTCTGTGGTATTTTGTATGTTCTGCTACCCCACAGTCACACATTATGAAATAATTAAGATCGTTTTAGCCATCTCCCTGCCAAGGGGCCAGTAATGCATTGCAGAGCTTGTACCATCGTCTCAGAACATAACATAGGTCAAGAAAAGCGGTACTATTTTTTTCATGGGACAAAATCTTTAGCCACATAGCTTCTCTCACATGTCTGAAATTAATAAATACAACTTCTGAATGGGCATCAACAGTGTCTCTCCCTCTGTGATTTGCAGCTCTTTATAAAATACACAGGTTTGGTTTATTGAATTTATAGAAGATGCCCTGCAAGTGCAACATTAATTGAAGTTCGCCTTTGGTTGCTAAGCAGTGAGGCCTACCAATTACTATAGCAACACAGCCCTAAGGCACTTGGGGATGGAATTGAATTTAATGGAGTTTAATATTCCAATGTATACTGTGAATGCTTACATACTGTCTTGTACAAGCAATTTTGTCACCTTGCCAAATATGCATTTATTAATCTACAGCTGTTAGTATATCAATGTCGGTCTTGATCATGTATAGGAAAACTCCACTGGCACAAGCTTGTGGGAATTCATTATTTTCAGAAAATAGTAAGTGTTGGCTGGAGGTTAACAGCGTTAAAACATCTCACCAACTGAAAGGCTAATAAGTACATGTAGCACATGTACCCCCACCCTCTAGGAGATACTGCTTCAGCTACAGGTGTTTTGTGGTGCGCATACCTGTGAGGGTCAGGAGAGCTGAGTTGATCTGTGATGGGTTGGAGATCAGGACAGGCTTTGGAGGTCATCTGGGTTCGGTGTCAGCGCCTCCAGCTTCAGTGAGTATCTAGTGTTCCTGGAGATGGGTCCCACTGTAGCACAGTCTCTCATACCCCTGCCCAATTACTGCAGACTCAGGCAGGGATATATAAAACAAGGGGCTTTATTGTGCAGTCACTGCATAGATGGAATTACAGCGGTGCAGATGCTGATCAGAGGTTTCCAGGCATCAGGATGGTGCATGGACCTCAGGTTGTATTGAGGCCTAAGTGTCAGTCTTGAGGCCTTTGTGGCAGCAGATGTTCCTCAGCCCCTAGGGGCTGGAGTGGGCACGCTCATCCCTGATGGGAGAGTCTCACAGCCCTTCCTCCAGTCTCAAACTCCAGACTCGACTGTCCAACTAACTTTAGCACTTTTCTCTGACATCAAGAAGAGGAGGGCATAGTGTCTGTACCACCATTGGCTACACACACACCATGTCACCTCCTCTTCTGTCAATCAGAGGATAGAAGAAGGGGGGTCAATAGCCCTAGATCATCATATCACAGCCTGCAATACCTATCAAGAACTGGGTGACAGGAGGCAGAAAGGCAACAGGACCAGCCATGTTACATTCTCCCCTGGGTGGAAATACCAACCACCCCGCTTGGGACTAATGATGCACCATCCATCATTCTGGAGCCTGCAAAATAAACCAGGTTACACACAGTAGATGGTACAACATAACCATATAGTTTCATAGGAGCCCCCAATACATCCACTGACTACAGCGATGATACTAGCTCTTTCAACATAAAGAGTATGGAATATCTACTTGTAGTAATTGGGATCAGGTTTCTTAACTGACCGTCCCTCAAAGTCCCTGACCCACACAAAATATACCTTGGGCTCAACAGTATCCTGGTGAACCTCCACCCCATCTTTGAATATACAGGTCCCTGTAATCCATTCCCTCATTACTGTACAAATGCGGGTTTCAGTGACATGTTCTTTATAGCTTGTCTGCCATCCTCTATCTCCTTCATGACTGGTTCTGGGACGTAGAGGAAATTGTAGCCATGTGATAAACGATACCTGTTTCTTATGGCCCGGTCAGCTCTACTTAACCGTATAATTTTCTGGCCAGCTCCTTGGCTAGGTAATACCCAAAACCCGGGGTCATTAGGGTCCACCTCCTGATATAATATAGAGGGGCCCTAAGGTACTCTTATCCCAAGGTTTATCTCTCCCAGTCATTGTCGTATAACTTCCGCCGCTTCCTCAGGAGAATACCTGCCCTCTCCCCACCAATGATCAACTATGGTGCCTTCTACTAGCAAAAATCTGGTCTTGTCCATACGCTTATCATAACCTTGGAACATAGGGACCATTTAAGGGGTTCCCCAGACAAAGACCCAGATCCTGGACTAGTAGGTCTGGTACATACTGAGGAAAACACACTAGAGGGATTAGGCAGCTGAGATTACCCAGATGCACTAGATTGTTGAGACTGGGACCTGAATGATCTCCTGAAGGAATTATAAAATCCCCTGAAGTTGGGTCTTTTTAATGCGACTAGATGCAGATATCTCACCCTCAGATTCTTCAGAACTACCACCCCCAAATGACCAATTCCCCTCCTCATCAGGAAACTTTGTTAACACAAAGGGGGTGACAGTAGGGTCCAAATATCTCACCCTTACTGGGCCAGTGGTTGAGGATGGGGCAGTGGCAGGGGCAGAATGTGGATTTTGCCCAGACACTATGTCCTGCACAGGAGTAGCATGGGATAGAACATGGGGTGCTAGGGCCGGTGTCAGGGGCATAGCAGAGTCCTTGGACTCTCCTGTATAGTGGGGCTTCCCTTTGCCCCAGGGAGGTGACACATGCAGGGACTCAGAAGCCCGGTGACCCCTTCCCATACCTGAAGCCACATAGCATGGAGTGTCCTTTGGTAAAAGTCCTGGTTCCGCCACTGTTGGAGCTGGCGGCGACTCAGGATCTTCAGGGGACTCAGCGGACGCCATCTTTGTGACATCAGAAGGTAGCGACTCTCGCGAGATCGCCCGGCTAGCTTGAGTTCTGCGGCAGAGATGAAGTCACATCCGGCTGTACCGGAAGGGCGTCACCCCGCAACACGCCAAACAGGGCCTCACCTGGCTGCTCCACGTCTGGGTAGGCCGCAACAGTATCCTGTTGGAGGTAAGCAGCAAGAATCTCACCCATCCGTAGGTAAGGGACTGCATCTGGCTCCACAGATTCCTCCAATGGCAGGTTCTTCATCGTGACATCGTCCTCCGCAAGTGTAGGACTTCTTCGGAGCTCCGGTGTCACCACGACCCTCTGGATGGACGACTCTGACCTGGTACGCTGCCTCAGAACACCGGTAGGGGATGGCCTTCTCTCCGCAGGTTCCGCCTGGTAGATGTCATCTACTTCGGATCCGGATGGGGACACCTCCGCCAGGACGCAATGTCGTAGCAATTCGCTCGCCCGGGCGACCGAGTGTATGGAGCTAGCTTGCTCCTGGTCAGACTGGGGAATCGCACGCAACACCCCTGGGGCAGTCCACTCACCCACAGGCCCCAGTCCTTGACCTGAAAAAAGACCAAAACGTTGCTCTGAATGCACTGGTTTGCCTCATGTGGAATAAACCAATTTCTTTTTCAACTTTATGGTGAATGCTGCAGACTTCTTTCATCTTATATTCTACTGGACTAGCTGATGTCCCTGCTTGCACACCACTACCTGTTAACTTTATTGTTTTTCTATATGTGCTTATAGTGTGTACCAGGCATCTGATATATATTATTATTATTATTATTATTATTACTACCATATAACATTGTAGCCCTGGTAAGATTTTGGGCTATATATCTTTCTCCTACTAGTGTAAGTCCTGCTAAGGGCAGGCCGCCAGTAGTTATCATGGGTTTCCCCCGCATCAAGCCCTGCCTTGATTGGTGGAGGTAGGCCCCCTGACTCTGTGTGGAAGGCAAGAGACACGGGAGGGGCCTGCTGACATCATGAGGAGTGGGGCTGTCTAAATTTAGTTGCCTGATCCTGTCAGAGGCAGTTCGTGTTGGAGTGCCTGACTGGACAGTCAGGATTAGAGTGAGACCTGTTCTAGGAGTGAGAGGAGCGAGGCCTGCCCTGGGATCAGAGGCAGGAGAATGCAGGCGTATATTTGGAGGAGAAGCTAAGGCCAGACTTATTAGAGCTGATAGCACTATAGTGTGGTGGACCAATGCCCCTCACCCTGCTCAGGGGGTGAGGGGGGGAAGCTAGCCTCATCTTGAGGTCTGCACCTTGGGGTGGGTGTTGGGAGTATTGGAGCTCCATACAGCCCATTCTGAAGGGGTACAGCCTGGAGGAGAAGGAGAGGAGGATACCCTGTACACTGCTGCTGCTGCTGCTGCTATTTGGAGCTGTGTAAAATAAAGAGACATTGCTGCTTTTATAAAGAGACTTGTGTGAGACTGAAATCTCTCGCCCTGAGACCAGGGCTTCTCTGGGAGGATTTCACCCTACCCCCTATAGGGCTCGCCAGAGATTGAGGCGCTGCACCGTTGCTAAAGAAGATGGAGGCACTAACCCCAGAAGCCTGTCCCTGTTGTCCCCTATACCATCGCGGGAGACTCAGGCCCTCATGTTACCAGCAGGTATGCACCACCATAAGACATGTAGCCAGCCCTCACTACACCCTACGGGTCCGATCTGCGACCGGGGGGAGGGGGACATGGGTTACAACATAAAAGTCATTTTGGGGTAAAAACATTCATTTGAAATAAGTATGTGCTGATTTAACCTTGGTATGTTGATCTTGTTCGGGTTTCATTGCACTGATACATTTTCAGTCTGCAATATAAATAAATGTATTTATAGTTTTCTATCGTTTCTGTTGTGAATTCTGGGTTTTTCCAATTTTTGTAAAAAAAAGGTTGTTTCTCCTGATTAAAGTCAAAGGATCTCATTCATTAAACAAATGCTTCACCTCCACAGAAATGATTAAATAAACCCCTTTACAGATACAATTTGTAGATTTAATGTCTGAATGACAGCCTCTACTAGTTGTGTTTTCATACTGAAACTCGTAGTTGGAGTTGTCAGATCTGGGATTATTATTGAATAAAATACACATCAGCCTTATATATATATATATATATATATATATATATATATATATTGTCACAGATGGCTACCTTCTGAGTAATTGGCAGAGTTATCGCCGCAATTTCATATAAAAGAAAAAATTCTAACTGACATATTTCAAGAATAATATGGCCTACCTTTAAACATAAAAGTGTGAAATAAATTAATATCCCACATAGTCACAGCTACAACATGTGGTATAGCTTCCCACTGGATAAAACAGACCATTCCCACCGTAGCTCAAATTAGAGAGAAAATGTGATTTTAGTGCCAAATAGAAAATCTTACCAGCCAAATAAATTATACTCATTGCAGCTATGTTTCGATTTCTGCAGAAATAACGCACAGGCCCCACCACTTACCTATTAGGACAGCTATATGAGACTCAAACTTAGCCTGAGAGCGAACTGACACATACAGGCCCATCTAGACATAGCATTACAGGACACAATACTTTTTTTTTTTATTTTTTATAACAGCATAAAGTGTAAGGGACTGAGAAATAAAAGAAAGATATAGTACACAATAATGCCTTTATTGAGACTGTATAACTCGAAAAATCTGTGAAAAAGTAATGTCATGCATGACCCAACCTCCGATGTCATGTACCCACTCCCAACTTTTTCTGTACCCAATAATTTATTGGAAAATTTGAAAATGAATTTTATATATATATATATATATAACGGTGTGTAATAGCATGCATTTTTTAATGTTTTCCTTAACAGGAAGTTAATTTGTAATATTTATGTGCAATGAGTACATTTCTGTATCGTTATTCATCTCCATTCAGAAGCATGCTGCATTGTACAAATAAGTGAGGCACGCATGTTATCATTCAGCACCCTTGCAGCGGTAATAATCTGAGGGAGAATGGTTTGTGTTATCAGTCAAGCAAAAGCTACAATGAACGATGTTTATATACTGTATTGAGTGTTTCATCATATGCAAACGTAAACAAGCATTCCCATCAAGGATGTGCATTAATGTAAGTGTTCTTCTGTGTTTGCGTATTTCTCCCAGCTATTTGATATATCACTACAAATGTACCGAGAAAGCTGCTGACCAAAGTCTTTAAAAAAGCCCAGTTGGACAAGACTTGATTTATGATAGAAGCGTTAAAATGGTAGAGATGGTAGAGAAAGTGTATAATGATTTAATCACTCAGAAAGAAAAACCTAAAACCTGTTCTGTTTTTTTTTTGTTTGTTTTTTTAACTTAAATATGATCTCTGTAATTTTGCTGCACTCAGCTATAAAGACATACATAGTCATAATTAGTAAATATATCTTCCGTTTCAAACTAATAAGGAAGCCGTTACAGTGCTGAGTCATTTCAGCTAATAGCAAGAAAACATTGGACTTACAAAGTGGAAGTGCAGCTTTTATTGCATGTGTGCCATAAACCTAATACAGTCATACATACCAATAACCACTGGAGCATTTGTAGGTTGTGACACTTTTTTATTAGGCTACGAAATAGATGCTTTTTAGTTGTCTTTATGGGTCGTTTGTTATTGACACATGTAAAACACGAATTTATCATTTTTACTGGTGTAATTGAAACTATTCAGACAATTATTTAATATAAAAGGCTAAAAAAAAACTAAAAAAAAACATGCAGACAGGGATATCAGATTAAGGTTTGCTAATATCATGTAGGATTTGGTAATTTGGGTGTGCACTGCGAAGAAATACCTTTTTCATGCCCTGTATTGCCAAACCCAATAAGTGTGTATTGCAATGCCTCAGGTGCCCAAAACAATACCACTTCCTTATCTCATAGTATTTAATATGTGCATTCCCTAACTGCTGAATCTACTGACAGTCTCTACCTCTTCAGTGATTATTACACTCTATATTAGGTATTATTTACACCCTGCTCCTGCGTTCCTGTTTTTTTTAAATTAATGATTGGTCATTAGTACTGTACCTTAAGTTTCATATATTTTTGTGAGTTCAGCAACCCCCCAACCCCCCCTGTAATTTTTAATATGTGAATAAAGTCACGTTTTGGCCCCCTGAGTGTGCTTTCTTTTAAGAGATCTCTCTTGATTTCTCTATTGTTTGTATTGAAGTGTTTATACCAGTGCAGGGATGTACAACTTCTCACTACAGCTTAGTGTGTTGGGGTAAATAGATTTTTGAAGACTTGTTGAGTGGTGTAATCCTCTGCCTCTTTCTATTTGATGTTTGCATGAAGTATACGGAGATGTGGGGAGCTGCAGCATCATTACCCAAAAGCACTGGGTGTGGGGGGTTGATTCAGGTTTGCAGTGGGTGTTATCTTGCACAACATGACACCTGCCATATAAAATCTGATTGTGAAATCCAAGTTTCCATTCACACAATATTTGTCAATCAAGACCTTTTGGGTCTGGAACCACTAGGACTAAAATAAACACTGTATTTTGACACTGTAATAAAAATGCTATATGTAGATGTTTAATATATATATATGCTGTTTATTTTTTATCTACGGTATATATGTGGGATGCATCTCCCAGAACCCCTTGTTTCCCAAGATTCTTGCTTCTGAAGTACAATCTCCTGATGGGGAAACAAAATGGAGTTCAACATTTCCCTAAGCACCTGGGACAATAGGAAGCCACAACGTCACCCGCCTCAGCTTCCAATTGGCCTGAGTGCCGTGGGAGATTTGAAAACCGGGAAGTACTGGAAGCACTTACGGAGGAAAGTATCTAGGGAAGCAAGGAGTTCAGCCCCGGGAACCCCCAGCTTCATAACCATTACAAAAAATGACAATAGGATGGAATGGATGCTCCTTCAATCAATTCTAAACCTGATTGTGTTTGAGAAATCTCTAGATGGCATTACTGCTAAAGTTGCACTCCTGCTTAGTTGGCAGCTTTTCGTTATGTTGCTTATTGGAGGGGAGTGCCTGCCTCTACATCCATCATTGGTAATTCAAATTCCTCTTACACAGTTCCTCAGAAAACTACCCTTAAATGTATAGTTATAGTTTTTGTATAATAGAAGAACTTCTGAGGCCTTGGGCACCCATTCATTTAGCAGAGAAACCATCTAAACTTTCCCTTGGAACATTTCAGCTCTGAGGGAAGAAGAAGATGACTTCACAGAGAACTTCGTGTGAATAGTGGTTCTGGTCTGTAATTCTTTTTTGTGTGAGTATGGAGTTTGGCTTGTGAGTAATTTCAGCTGAACTGAACAGGGGCAACCTCAAGGATTTGAACTAAGTAGTGGGGAACGGATAGTTATATTAGAGTTACACTGCCTGTAAGCCCACTGAACATGATCCATGTTGAATCAAAAAATAATTGACCCCGCCCCCTCTTCCCGTTGTTGGGTACTAAAGTAAACTAGGAGTTAACAGTGAGAGTATGTGTTAAGCTCCACCTAGTGGTGACACAGGAGTGCTGTGTTACAGAAGGTATAGCGGATAGGAGCAGAGGATTCTGGGGGAGAGTATTCCAGCATGGAAGAAAGAGAGCAGCTTCAGAGAGTAGAGGTAGGAAATATTTTCCCCAAAGTATATTATAGATTAGGTCACCTTTTTATTGTGTTTCACACAGGGTCAGTGCCCCTTCAGATAGGATCCAATAGTATAGCCAAAAGTGAGAAGAACATGTCCCTATAACAGGAATGCAGACATGTCTCAGTGGGCCAAGCATGATCTGGGGATCAGCCCTATCTGTGAATCCCCATGCGCACTATTCAATAACCCCTGAGGATGTGGCAGTTGAAAAATCAGGGTTTGGAAAGGAACCGTAACGCTGTACAGAACAGGTCAGGATCTCGGCATGAGCTCACAGTAAAAGGGACAATAAGAATATTAAAAGGGGGGGGGGGGGGCGGTATACCAAATGATCATCTGTAATGTACAAGTAAAGTAAATGCACCTCCCATGAGTGTTGAGTATGCACTCTGGGAAGACCCATATTAAGAGTGATAAGAGAATGGATTAAATGAAGTACAACAATGCAAATCTACTTGTATGTGTGACTGCCGTGTGCCTAAGCCTGGGAACATAAATAAAGATTTACGTTGTACTATAAAATTCCTGGCGCCCATCTTATCCATCGCCCAGCCGAGGACAGACAACCCCCTGAGACAAGATAAATCAATGCAAATGTCTAATACACCACTACACCGATGTAACATTCCTAGGGAGCCAGGCAGGGACGGTTACATAATGTTTTTGTGATATGTTCAGCACTATGATACTTTGCTGCCCAAATGACATAAACCAGGTTATTAAAATGACTGATATACGGTACTCTGCGTCATTTTCCCACAAAGTACTTTTCCTGAAACAGATCAGTAAATTAAATCTCCTCCACCTATCACTTGGTAGTTTTATTAATGTATTTTTTATTGGGTTATAATAATAATAAAAAAAAACTGTTTTTATTAAGTGTCTAAAAAACGAAACATGCTAACCATGTGCACTGATACCTCCTGAATAGAACTCAGAAATTGAGATGTGTGAAACATTTGCTCAAGTTCGCCGAACAGACAAATATTGGACTTTCGCTGTTCACAAAAATAAGTTGTGAACATTGGCAGAAATTTTCCATGCTTTAAAAACGTACAATTCTTGTGAAAAACGTGCCCTCTTTAATTTAAGTATCATAATTAGGGCCCAGAATTATACCATTACCATATTGGAACTCAAGTTGGAACTTGGCAGTGTGACGTGAATGGCACTGACATACAGTACTGTCCGTAAGTAAAAACAGTCCTGCTGCTTAAACACTTGATCCTGAGCAGGGATTTCCTTTCCTATTGTCTGATTATGTTTGTTACACTTATTGTATTATAATTCCCTGTACTGTATTGTCTCTTTTGTAACGCGCTATACCTTTTGTGGGTGCTATAAAAATAAAGATATACATACATACATACATCAAACTAACAGGTTTCAGGAGGCCATACAGAGATATGTAGGTGCACACCCATTTCTAAACAAGTGTCTACGTTGCTTGACTCCATGTTATTTTGAGGCGCTCAGGAACGCAAATGTCATGACTTAAAATACCAGTTAGACATGAACATAACCTATAGCTTTAACCACAGTCCCATTTAATTTGTCAAAAATAATGTTTTATTTATTTATTTATTTATTCTCTTTTCATCCTCATTACAACATATTAAATTGATACTGAAATCAATAGATTTCTGTATTTTAGAAATATTGAATTAACATATTGCTGGACCTCCAAAAAGGGTACTCTTCTGAATTTAGATTATATGCTCCTTAAAGGACCATTTTATTTTTTTAAATAGGATTGAAGCAGGGGGTCTCCTGAGCTGAACCACATTTATTTAATCTCCAGGAACTCCTTGTTTCCTAAGATGGTACCTCCGTAAGGGGTGCCGGTATCTCTCTGCTGTTTAAATGTCCTGTGTCACATGGGTGTATTGGAAGCTGCAAAGGATGACATCACAGATTCCTATTGGTTCGCAGAACGCGGGAGCTTTAAAGCCGCCATTTTGTTTTGCCTGAGATAGCCCAGTCTGCGCTGCTACCGGCACCCCTACAGAGGTAAGTATCTCAGGAAGCAGGGGTTCCATTGAGCTGAAATTAACGCTGTTCAGCTCTGGAGACCCCCTGCTTCCAACCTATTTAAAAAAAATTGTGCCTATGAGTACTCCTCTAAGGAGCAGATATTAGCAAATTGGAATTTCTGCAGCCCTCTTTCCTCAATACGGACTAGTTCTTCACGAAACAAATATGTAATTTGCAAATGTATTTACACATGACGTGCTATGAGATTGTGTGACACTTGTTAATGTGTTGTGGAAAAAAACATTAACTTCTTAAAGTCTCCCAACTGCAAAAATAGAGACAAAATTATGCACATATAGCACCAAATTTACCAAATAAGAAAAAGTCAATCTAGCGCAATGGAAATTGGTTTTGTTTGATGAACTGATAAAAATTGTTCCCTCAATCTTGCAACTAGGATACTTTGATAAATAGCCTCTGTAGAAGCTCTTGGTTGCAAGAAGGCAAAATATTAGCATTTCTACCGGTGTTGTGCAGCTGTGAATTGCTCAAGTTATAGATTAAAAATCAACCTTTACAAGGTTTATTCACATGCCAAAATATTTTTTTATTATTTTTATTGCCACTTATTATTAAAATAAATAAAAAAATAAACACACAATCCCAGCAAGCTTTAACCCCAGAACCCACCACATCATATATATATTTGTATCAAAAGGAGTGCTACCGAGCGTGGCCAAATATATATAACAAAAGACAAAAATACCCAAAGCTACATCCAATGTGACAAAATACATAGTTAAATACTTCAGTGTTAGTATTCTCATGAGTAAGGGTCATTTAGTTAAACCCTTTGGCCAAAGCATTATAAGCCTGCAGCCACTTCACAGCATAACCAGTATGCAGGTCCTAACTCTACCTGTGAAAACTCTCATTTACCTCTGCAGTGGAGGGAGAATGGCCTCAGTGGACCTGTCCTACACAGGTACAGTTAGTGTTAGGACCTGCATACTGGTCATGCCGAGAAGTGGCTTGCAGTCTTATAACACTTTGGCCAAAGGGTTTAACTAAATGACCCTTATGCATGAGGATACTAACATTGAAGTATTTAACTATGTATTTTGTCACATTGGATGTAGCATTGGGTATCTTTGTCTTTTGTTGTATACTATTAAAAAAAACACAGAAAGTTTAATAAAGTATCTTACATTGGGCTGCTGAGTAAGGTTTCAGCCCCGCTGTCGGCGCTGCATGCACGCCTGCCAGGCTGGTGGCGTGTGCAGCTCTGATCCCCGGTCTGCAGTGAGCTGAAGGAGGGTGGGGGGAGGCATGACAGGGGCGCGCCATGACATCACCCGGCAGGTTCGCCCTCATTGGCTGAATTGCTGGGGGCGTGGCCACTGCGCACATCGCCAGTATTGAGCTCAATTTTACTGTCTTCAGGAAAAACTGGCCGCACAGCGTGGCGGCCCCCCCTTGTAGTGGGCCCGACCCCCCCGTGTAGTGGGCCCAACCCCATTGAGGGGCAGCTCTTGTCCCTGCAGCACCCACCATAGCGGGCAGCGGGGACCTGGCCTAAAGTGTTAATACTCTTGATTCATAGATACTTCTGGTGCACAGGATAATTCTTTCCTCAGATAAAAATAATTTTGCAACAATGGACAAAGAAAAGTGTGATTCTACATTTATGGTGTGAAATCTCCCCTAATAATCTCATTTTATTACAAAAGAGTGAATGGACCGTTTTGCCGATTTAAACTACTCTATCCAACTGCAGAAATAAAACGATTTTGTGTGCAAAAAATAGGGTTGCTTTCGTGTTGCTTTTGTTCTTTGACAGAAAACATAAACCATCCTACAATATCATTGTGTTGCATCCACTTGAAATATACTGTATTAGTCTTAATATAGTGATATTTTTTTTCCTAAAAATGTCCGTCCGAAAATTGTACTCGTATCATATGCGCAGCCGAACACCTAAAAAAACTTTAATGGTCGTATAACGTGCTAATACGGTAATAACGATTTACCACAACAAGCAAAACATATTTGAGCAAATTGTCTTTCGTTTGTCATCCTGCTCATGTATTTCTTTGTGAAATTAATGTAAACAATGTAACATTGTATACATTTCTAGAAATGGCGATTATTGTGTTTTTCTTTTAAAATAAATACATGCTTCACACCTTATTCATCACTTATTTTGCTAATTTGAAGAATGAATGTAGCCGTCACATCAAAAGAGTACAAGCAATAATTGTTGCAAAAACGCAACATTCTTTGTTGTTGGCATTCGGGACTGAATTGTAACTATAAGAAGCTATTTGAAGGTGCTTGTATTTTATTGCAACATCAATACACAATGCTAAATGGGAGTGCACAGCTGACACTGTAATAGAGATGTGCGCATGTTTTCACATTTACTTTGCAACATTTTTTTTTCTCTTCACTTTTTCAACATGTTTGTGAAATGTCACATTGCTCAGAATTCCATTGATATCTCCGCAAATAACAATAACACTTGTGAATTCCACTGATATCTCCAGAATTTCCTCACTTTTTTTCCAGATTGCAGTGGAAAACTGTATATAAAAGACTTGCCTGGTTTGCGAAGATTAGAAAATGTTGCATATCTCTACAGTGGTCAAAATATAGTGCACGGGGGAGGTACAGAGAACCACTATCTGTTTTTTTTTTCCAGATGCGCACTAATACTACGTTTTTGTTACTTACCGCTTCACTTTCTAAAATGCCTTTTTTTTTCGTTCTCCCCCCACTGTGTTCAATGCACTGTAATAAATCTCTCAAATATGGTGTACACCTGTATTCTCCAATGTTTAAAAAATTCTGATTTTCTTAATGTCTGACACAGCGCCACTTTTTTTAAAGTCACTTTTACATAGTTACATAGTAGATGAGGTTGAAAAAAGACGTACGTCCATCAAGTTCAACCTATGCTAAATTTAGACAACAGATACTTTATCCTATATCTATACTTACTTGCATTGTATTGTATGTCTTTATTTATATAGCGCCATAAATGTACATAGCGCTTCACAGTAGTAATACATGTCATATAAATAACAAATAATATAAATAACAGATCATGGGAATAAGTGCTTCAGACATACTGTAAAAGTAACATTAAGGAAGGAGTCTCTGCTCCGAGGAGCTTACAATCTAATTGGTAGGTAGGGAGAACGTACAGAGACAGTAGGAGGGAATACTAGTAAGTGCGTCTGCAGGGGGCCAAGCTTTATGTGTCATGTGTCCATGATTATCCAGTGCTACTCATATGCTTCTTTAAGCAGATGTGTCTTAAGGTGGGTCTTAAAGGTGGATAGCGAGGGGTCTAGTCGGGTATTGAGGGGAAGGGCATTCCAGAGGTGTGGGGCAGAAAGTGAGAAAGGTTTAAGGCGGGAGAGAGCTTTAGATACAAAGGGGGTAGAAAGAAGACATCCTTGAGCAGAACGCAAGAGTCGTGATGGTGCATAGCGAGAAATTAGGGCTGAGATGTAATGAGGGGCAGAAGAATGTAAAGCTTTAAAAGTGAGCAGGAGAATTGAGTGTGAGATACGTGATTTAATCGGAAGCCAGGAGAGGGATTTCAGGAGGGGAGATACGGAGACAGATTTAGGAAAGAGTAGAGTGATTCTGGCAGCAGCGTTTAGGATAGATTGTAGGGGAGACAGGTGAGAGGTAGGAAGGCCGGACAGCAGGAGGTTGCAGTAATCGAGCCGTGAGAGAATGAGGGCCTGAGTCAGAGTTTTAGCAGTTGAGTAACAGAGGAAAGGACATATCTTTGTGATATTGCGGAGGAACTTATTGATCCAGAGGAAGGCAAACAAAAAACCCCAGTGTTATATCATCCAATGATATCTAATAAGGGGAAAAATAAATTCCTTCCTGACTCCAAGAATTGGCAATCGCATTAATCCCTGGATCAACATTCTTCCCATGTTTACTTATTTGGTATATGCCTGTATACACCTTTCCTTTCTAAAATAGTTACATAGACACTTTGACCACTGATCGAACTGAAATGTGTCCTGAAACACACTAAATTATATTGCCAGCTATTAAATCATTCAATTGGCCCAGCAAGGAAGCAATTCACAGATGTGAGTGCACACAAGCATCCAGGGTGCGCACTTCTCTTTTTTTTGCTACTGATGTGATGTCAAAAAGGGAGTGTCGTATCATTGCACGAGCATCCTTCTGCTTCCTGCAGCTCTCTGTCCCTCCCACACCAATAGACTTTACTCCTTTGTATTCTGCTTTTGCACAGTTGAACATTTATACATTTAGCTGAATCAGGAGTAGATGAGCTCTTAGCCTGTGTATCAGAACTGTCATGGTGCAAGAACAGTGGGGATCTCGCAAGGATCAGAGGCCTTTGATCTACTTGAAAGAATAATATGTGTTGTGCTAACTTGTGTTAGAAGATGCGCATGTAACGCCTACTCGTCTAGTACCTGCACGCTGAAGTTCAAGGGAAAATGAACCGAAAATCTTGTGATTAATCTCTATTGAAGCAAATGGATTAGACCATTTGGTGCAAAATGGGCATTCAACACATTTCATTTTCGAAGTAAAAATCCACTATACTTTTTCCAAAAATAAGTATTTGATTGCACAAGACTCGTATTAAAAACCTATACTGAAGGGACCAGCAGACACTGGTGGGTATGCCATTAAACAAAATAGTACACAAGTTGTGGGGGACTAGGTGTACCACATCTAATGTCCTATTATACGGCGCCATATCTGAGCCAGCTAGTCTACTGGCATCAACCCCCAAAATAGTAAGTGCTGGATAGAAATAAATTCCATGTACCTTCTGAGAGAAGACATGGACATGTTGCTTTGGCCGCCAAAAAATCGAGACCAACCTTGAAATCCCCCCTGACTCATTAACTGAAAATTTGGAACTCTGTTAAGCGAAACAATTCACTTACAACACAGAATTCCCATATACTACCATTGTATAATAACCTGTACTTCGTCCCGGGTTTCTGCTTTTGAGAATTTGGGGTGGAGCTCGGGGGGTAATGAGAATTTAACATCTGTGGCAAAATAGTTAGGTTAGACCTCTTGAACATTGGGCCTGAGCCGTGGGACTTCCACACTGATTTTTCTAGGTTCCTTCAACTAAGAGTGTTCACTATCTCTAAAGCCCTCTTTTCAGAATTCACACTATTTGAGGATTTATGTAGGGTTAAGGAGCTCCAGAAGGGACTAATTTCCCAAGTATACAAGATAATTTCGCAGGTTGATTCAGTAACACTCTTTCAGTTTAAATGGGAAGAAGACTTGAGGGTAGATTTAGATCCAGAAGACTGGGATACCATCTTGGCAGCGGCAGCAAAAAGCTCAACATGTGTGGTCTTTACAGAAAATGCTTTCAAACTCCTACGCCAGTGGAATTTTACACCCTTCAAATTATCTGTCTTTTATCATTCATCCTCCCCTGATTGTACTAGCGGGTACAGTCAAGTGGGCTCCTTCCTCCATATGCGGTGGCAGCGAATGGGACGTTTGGCTGTGACCAAATCGCCAACGTCGCTCTACTACCAGGGCTACTCGCCACACGTCGCCTTCGCCGTCAGTCACCTTGCTGCCTTCTGCCTTCTTTAAACGTTCTCTAATCTCCCCAGGCGCAGGGCACTTTGTGCTCCGACTGCATTTATGAGCACGCCCGTGGGTGCACACCACCAAAACACTTTGTGCAGCTGCCAGGACACATTTTAAGATTTCATGTGCGCTCACAAATGCAGTCGGAGCAGGTAGCCGCCCGAAGTGCTCTGCAGCTGAGGAGATCCGAGGACATTTAAAGATGGAGGATGGCGGTCTATTTGACTAGCACTTGAACTTGTGGGGGGTTTGGTTGCGTAGTGCCATACTTGACCCGGGCCTTTCACCAAGCACCATGGATTGCATTAGATGGTGTGGTTGAACCCTATGATACCTTAAAGCTGCAGTACAAGCTAGATCCTACAAGTGCGTTTGTTTTTTTTTATAAATAAATCAGTTCTGTACTATGAGAAAATACTTGTAGCATTTAAAAAAACAATTTGTAAAGACATTTTTAATGTATTATAATGTAAAAAGCATTTTTTATTCCTCTTCTGAAACAGGCTCCGGCACACCCTTCAGCCCTGCCCTCATCTCTAGCAGTGAACCAATTTTATCTAGTGACTGCCTGGTCACATGATCTTTCACACAGAACTTTGCATCTTGGGTACTCTTCTCCTACTCTGAGAGCAATTTAGTCAACTCCCGAGCCGAATATTCACCGATCGGTCACAGGAGAACGGATCGATTAGCTAAGTTGCCAATCACTTGTCAGTTTGTCGATTGTATTGATGCACATATTGAATGGAAAATTTTATTTTTAAACGAGAGAGAGAGAAAGAGAGAGAAAGAAAAAGGAGATTCCTCATTAAAGAATTAAACATCTCATTAAAAGAATGAAAGTTAAGCTTGCAAAAGACATTTAGTTGTATTCTGTAATCTCCTATACCATGTCTCTGTCCTACGGCATATATTGTAAAAGTAAATATGAATTTCTAAATTGAGCATATATGCAGCAAAACCAATTGCAATTAATGTGGATATGGTCACACTGAGCAAAACATAGTGAAGTTGCAAAAAAAGTCAAAGGCAAATTCATAGGCTCTGAAGCCGTCTTCCCTGGACTGAAGAAGATTTTAGCCACATTCAAATGTACTATATGCAGCAGAACTGCTCCTTAGCTCTGGGACAATGTCTTCAAAATGTATTGAACAGTGGCCAAAGCACTCAGTTATACAACACTTTTTTAAACTATGTTAAATATGATCAAATCCTTTTCAAATACAGCGCTGGCGCCAAATTGCTAAAACAGAAAAAGTTTCATCCGAGACAAATCTAATTTAACAAAATCTTCTACTCATTTAACGTTGACTCACATTGTTTGATATAAAAAATGGGGTGAAAATACACAATGTGAATTCATTTTAAGAGCATGAAGACTACGTTTGATGACCCTAAATAAACCGTGTGTACAGTTTGTGAGTGGAACCACATTTTTGTATGTGAGTAAAGACGTTCCCTTTGAAAGGTTCACTTACTCGCTCTGTCCTTGTCAGAGAGACAATAAAGACCAGATACAGAGAATAGTGGGGAGAGGGGGAGGGGGGGATTCTGGCTGCACACACTTGCTGAACACACTGTGACATCGTGCAAAAGAGAGCAGCTGGAGAAAATCAAACCCCTCCCAAGTCTCTGCTCAACATGATGTTTATGTACTAACTTTAAAGTAGCAGAACGTGTTTTTTGGGCGGAGAAGGTGGGGGGAGTTTATAGGTGAAAAGCAGGGGGTCTCCGAAGCTGAACCGTGTTAATTACAGCTCGGGGAGCCACTGCTTCCCCATATACTTACCTCTGTAGTGGGTGCCGGTGAAGACTAAAAAGAGAACAAAGCCTTGTGGGACACTGCAGGTAATATCCAAGGGTTTGGAGTTACTGCCCGAGATACACGTTGGGATCTACAATACCTGATAGGTAAATGAATGAAACCAGTTTAAAGCATGTTCCCCTATTGCAGAGCATTGAAGTTTGTTTCACAAGGTAGCATGATCAACAGTATCAATAGCCTTTGCTAAATATTTGCAAAGATACCCATTGAGGATTTTACTCATGCATGGCCATGTGAGTGATTGATTTATCCAGCATTTGGGCTTTATATGATTCCCCCACCCACCATTTGTGTATATGGACATGTGTGCATTTAAACAATCATTCTTGTTTATGTTTATTTTCTGTTTATTTTCTATTTTCTTGCACTCCCCTATTCAACCCCTACTACTACACGAGGATCTTGGGAGGATCCCCTTTGGGTAGAGCTGCAGGACATCTCGGGCCAGTATTACATTGTTTTGTTATTGTGACTGTGTGCCATTGGTGGTTGTTCTTTGTGCTATTATTCAGAAAGCGCCCCAGATTTCTTCCACACAGCTAAATAATATATGTGACACACATACCTAAGTACTCCTCACCTGTACGTCTCTGTGCACTGCAACTAAGATGGTAATGTTTGTTTGGATGTTCAGGAATGTGTCTTACAGTAAGTCACAAGTGGAAGAGAGAGGAAGTCCTGTTCCTGCTCTGGAAGAGAGAGGAAGCAGGGAGCGGTCAGTCTCTCCCATGGCGGGATGAGCGTGCGCGACCTCAGTCTTTAGACTGAGGGAACATCAGATTCAGCCACAGAGGCCTTGTAAGACCAGGGGCCATCACCATCCAGAAGTCTGGGACTGAGACTATGCATTGCTGTATGGAGATCTGCAGTGGATGTCCCCCATACAATAAAGACCCTTATTATGACACTCCTGTCTAAGTATCAGTCCTCGGGCAGGAAGGAGAGGATGCAATAGTGGGGGCTAATATCTGGACATCCTGGAACCCAATACGGCTGGAGGCGCTGAACACCAAGAGAATGAACCTAAGCCCTTTCTGATCTCCTCTACATCGCAGATCAGCCTCAGCTCTCCTGACCCTAACAGGTATTGCACCACACACTAGATAGCCCAGGCTGTATCTCCCAGAGGGGGAAAGGGGGGGGAGAGAGGAAACAGTGCTACAACTGTATACAAGAGATTGATATATAGTGTATTACAAATGTACTGTATAGTCACTTACCAGGTCTCTCGTGATCACCTGAGTCCAAAAGGCCAGGTAGTCCCACTACCTGGGAGCGGGTGATTACAGAGCTGACCCGCTCCTCCATCCGGGTTAGGTGCACGGTTCAGGTGGGCCTCCTCCTCCTGTCCTCTTGGCTGCAGCTGCATGATCAGCCAATTTCGTCTTACCTTTGGCCTTAATATCCACCTATTGCTTTTTCAGCATCTCAGGACAGTATTGCTCAGAGAGCTAATGCTCTGCAGAATGTGCCCCAAAATACGTTGCTTTTGTGCAATAATTGTGCGCCCCAATAATTTGGAGTGGTTAGCCACAACTCCTTCAAGAGTACCTCCAGCAGCACATCGTAACGTTTTTGGCTACAGATTCTACCTGCCTCCTCAGCAGTAGTAGTAGCCCCAGCATAGGAGGTAAAAGCCTCGGCAGCCATCCCTACTGTTTGTCAGATGGAAATGACTTTTCTGTTAGGAAAGTGTTTTTATTTTAAACATACTCATAGGCGTGGTATTAAGTTCACGCTAATATGCATCGCGTCACCAACTAACGTACCTTAAGAACGGTCCTTCCAAATGTGCATTTGCAGTGTATATTTTTAGGCGGCGGTAATACCTGTCCATTCAGATAACATTACATTGGTTATTTTGTTAATGGACATTACTTTTGCATATCATCGGCTTTGAGGATACCTGTTAATAAGTAGGGAATTAAGGTCTGTTAGCAATTTTGGGATCGCTATGTTATTTGCAGTAAACTAGTGCATTTCTGAGGATCTACCCTTTATGTGTCATCCATGCTGCCTAAGACTGTGCGGAGGCGTCCGCGCATGGCGCGATCACATTGCCTTAAGTCATTGATCGCGGCCATAGCCCGCCCGGGCAACAGCAGGAAGGCTCGCGCGTTGCGCGAGGAACCAGTTGAAACTGATTTCTCGCGCGAAGGGCAGGTCACATGAGTGGTTCGCCCAATGATGGCGATCCAACTCCGTGACGTCACAGACACACCCCTAGACATTTCCCCTGATGGCGCATCTATCATGTCCTGAAAACGCACCCGCTTCACGTGGGTGATGTCACGCACGCGCACGCCTCCGCACGGATGATGGCTGTATGGACGCAGCCTTAGTGTTTTATCTGTGTGGTTTATTATTCTCAACAGGTCCCTTTACATTGGATGTTCTCATATCGCTGTTCTTGACCATATTACTTGCCATGCCACGGCTAACATGTTATGCAAAGGGCTTTTTCATTTCTGCCCCAGTTGTTTCCACCAATATTGCTTTCTCAAGTCTAAAATCTTTTTCACCTACTGAAGTTTGCATATTAGAAGAAATTTGGCATCTTGTTTGCTAAAATGAGCGGCTTGTAAAAAAAAAAAAAAAATCAAAAATCACCAACAATTAAACATCAATGTTTACCTATCCACATTACTTATTTGTTATATACCTGAATATTTTTCCTGTCTAAAAATGTTGTTCTCCATGAGGTATTCCTGAATATGATCCTCTACTTATCCGTCAAGTAGCTTCCCCACTATTGGTATCAGGCTTACAGGTCTCTAATTCCCCGCTTGTGATCTAGCTCCGTTTTTAAATATAGGCACAACGTCTGGTTTACGTCAATCTTGTGGTATTGAGCCTGTGGAAATGTAGTCCTTTAATAGCATTAGCAGGACAAAGTGCAAGGAGAATTCCCGAGAGATTTGGAGGACCCACCACGTGGTTGCCGGAAGTGAAGTGCGAGGGGACTTTCTCTGAGACCCCACTGCGTGGAACTCTACACCCGGCTCTTCTACATTTGGAAGCATCTCCTGGTTATCTGCATGTAACCAGGAAGGTAGAAAGCGCACCATCACCACACAAAGGAGGGTAGCGCAGCCCTCACAAATACATTGGGGAGAGGTTGTTTTGGAGGACAGCTGGTTCTGGGTGCCCCAGCAATCATAAGGGTGTAATATAGCATGTTCATGGGGATAGGAGGAAAGGGGCTGCTAACTTATTATTACTGTGCTGTGTTATGCATGTGTATTTGCTAGGACCCTGCTGGTAAATAATATTGTTTATCGTTACTGTGTGTTGTGGTTATTGCTGTATATGTTCCCGTGAGGGGCCATCCCGCCTACGCTGGGATTCCCATGGGTGGAGGCACTGCACTCCGCCCTCGCAAGCTCTCAATCAGCTGAGACTTAGGCCTTTTGTAAGCCTGCATGTAGCACCATAACGGAGTCCCATGCAAATCTCCCTTGGGGGGGGTGCGAGGCCTGTCAATCCTCACTCTTGCCATGGGCTCTGGAGGTGGTGTGGGTGACTCCAGACAATGTAGGAGGAGGTGGATTGAACAGCACCATTAAGAACCCTGATGTGGGCATGGACTCACCCGATGCTGCCGGTGTGGTCATAGGTGTCTCGCAGGCTCTCCATCCTCTACTGCACTGCCCATGTCAGCCCATTAAGTGCTGCCATGATCTACCCCATGCTGTTAGTGACAGCACTGCTGTGCTAGCGCATCAGGTTTGGTAATGACCCTAAATTGGAGCCTTGAGATTTGCGCCATGCTCGTCAGCTGAGTGGTACTGCTCTGGAAACCTGACCTCTGCATCTGCAGAAGCTGCTGATGCTGAGGTGCCATTATGGTGGCATCTCCTCTGGGTGTTGCAGTAGGCCACCTGGGTGCAGCAGGAGGAGCAGCGGCAAGAGCAGCTGGAGCTGTGGAAGGTGCAGCGGCAACAAGGACAGCAGGAGGAGGAACATCCAACTCCTCAGGAAAAACCTCGGTGAGGTTGACAGTGATCGTCTCCTCACCCTGGTCTTCCTCCACAGCGCTCTGCAGCCTCTGATTGATGGTCCTGCAAAAAATTTTTATATACTGTATAATCAAATAGTCATACAGAACGTGGGTACATTGTAATGACTATGTAAAACCTAAGGTATCACCCTTTATTTATTTATTTATAAAAAATGTTTTACCAGGAAGTAATACATTGAGAGATACCTCTCGTTTTCCAGTATATCCTGGGCACAGAGTTATATAAAAAACATGGTTACAATAAAAGAACAGGGTTATACAGTCACTTCACAGACATTTCATGGACAGATAAAGTAGGAAAATTGGGTACAGGGGATAAAGGGCTTGTGAGTTTCTGATAGAAATAGAGCAGCTTTAACATCAACTAACATCAGCGAACGGCAGCAAACGGCTCACGCCCTTTGGCTGCCCTTCGGCTGCGCGCCTTTGGGGCAACGCAGATGTACGCTGGAGTGAACAAAAAGATCATCTCATTTGCGTCCCCATGGCTCATTAACATGAAAGAATCCCTATTATTATGCACTCTACCTATGTGGTGATGGATGTTATAGAACTCAGAACAAATCACAACGACTAGGGAGTATTATAGATCGCAAGAGACCCCATAAATATAAAACAAAAAAATAATAAAATTTTATTAACATCTAATTCAATATAAAATGTGACATACAAGTGAATATGTGTAATGTAAATAAAATTCTCTCAGGGAAAACTGGACTTCATGTAGTATGCAATCGATAGGATAGGTGTAAGTAGTAAGGTCATTGGGTAAACAAAAACCTATGAGTCCCACACAGTGGCACAAATATTTGCCCAAGGTAAGAAGAGCCCAAGCTGCAACGAAAGGTAAGTAGGAGAGACTGAACGCCACTGGTAGGGATATCAATAGCTACCGGAAGTGACAACAGAACGCCGGGAACGAGCAGCCAGAGTCCCTGGGCGATCAAACGGAGGGTCACAGTGGCATCAGCTCTATTACCACAACCTCACTACATTGTATGATGAGCCCTTGTTTCTACCTATGTTTTGAATGTATCCTGTTATTGCTGTTTGTAACACATTTTATAGACATATTGCACTAGTGGTGTATATTTCCCTTTACATATATTCCCCTCCATTCATTAAGACGATCTGGACTACTTTTGAAAGACCACCCATGCTATTTGGAAGCATACCCCAAGCTGACCTGGAAAACATCCTTTTCCACCCCTCTGGAATAATATTGGACTATGCACCACCACCACAACAACAACAACTTTGCAACTGTGATTACTTGGCTTTCTAAATGCTGTAATTATTTGTACTCTTCCTATCCTCCAATAACTGGGACGTCTCTCCTCCTGCATCTCACTATGCCCTTCCTATTGCTTTTTCTGTTTCCTCACTCCTTTGTGAAAGTTTCTGTTCTCTCCACACCCCTCCTATCCACATTTCTTCATCTCCTCCACCTATGCATGTGCCCATACACTGCACCATTATTTATACTGTACACCTCTCTCCCAACAACTTCTTTACCCCCCAATAAAAAGCACCCACACGAATCCTCTATTCACACCCTCTATCTACTCCTTCCTTCTGCTGGGGATCTCCCCTAAGCCTTAACCCAGATATAAACACACCTGATCACCCTCAACTCCCTGCTACCTCTTCCCCTGCTAATGGTATTAACCTATCTGATTTAATACTAACTAACCTTAAAACTCGCCCCACAAATCAAACATCCCAACAGCCTGCACTCATGGCTATTGTCCCACACCCACAGTCACTCCTACCAACCATTGTGACCAAGCACTGCCATCTATAGCACTTATTCCCTCACCTGCTGTCTCTGTAAGTCTCCCATCATACCACTTAGACTGTAAGCTCTTCAGGGCAGGGATTTCCTTTCCTATTGTCTGATTTTGTCGCGTTTATTGTATTATTATAATTCCCTGTACTGTATTCTTTATGATGTGCTGAGTACACTTTTGGCGCTATATAAATAAAGATATACATACATACATATTATATGTGCCTAAAGCAGGCAATGCATGTGAGTGTGTTTCTTGGCACTATTTCGCTTTTACAAAAAAAGTTTTGCCATACTACACCATATTATAGTTTTTTTCATTTATTTTCCCTTTCTGTGGAGTAACTTATAAATAGTGCAGACTTCTCTTTAGAATTGGCCCTTTATATACTGACATTGAATGTAATTTTCACTAAATTCTAGTGAAAAGTGGCGAAGTTCTGAGCAATATGAATTTTTACTTTAAAAAATGTGAAAAATATTGCAAGTAAAATGTGAAGATATTCTCAGATCTCTATGTCGCCGTTTCACTTGAATGTCTTCTTGCACCGGAAAGGTATCCTATTGCACAGCACCATTTAGTAAATATGGGCATCAATCTTTTTGGGGCACAGATTCTGTGTTTTTTCACTATCTTATTTATTGTGATTTTTCTGAATGATAATTCTATAAAGTACCATGCTTATTGTTACCGCAAGAGATTATTCTGTAGTATGATTATATTATTATTATGATTATTGTTATTTTTCAATGGTTTTTCCATCTCTAGTGCTGGAGGGGTAAAACGTCTTGTTTTGCTGATCAAATATATGCTTACAGGCCTAAAACTATTGTAATAATATTTGGTAGATGTCTCTGCAGATTTTTTACCCAGTTAACTAGCCTCTAATGAAAACAATATTTATTGTAAATACAAAATAAGAAGTACTGTATATCTCGAATTATCTTGAATTAAGTAGAAATAGTTGTTAGTCCAGTTGTGATAGTGTTTTTTTTACATCTGTGTTAAACTCATGGAATCTTTGTAAATCCGTATTGCGACCTGAGGAAGAGAGAGAACTCTCGAAAGCTTGTCTTATGATATCAGAGAGAGAAAAATGGCAAAAAGCCAAAAAACGCTGCACCACTTCCAATAAATAAGCGAAGAGGGTGAAAAATAAAACGAATTTATTTAAAGCAAAAAAAACGGGAGACAACTACACTGACATGTTTCGCTCTGTGGAGCTTTATCAAAGTGTATAAAAATCTTATCTCTTGCCCTGGTTTTTTGTATGCTTGCCGAACCCGGAAGTATCTCCAAAGATTCGCGCCATCCAAAGTGACGTGATGACATTCTTCATTGGAAGGAACATATTGGAACCTCATCCAGTTCTATTTTGTTCTTTGAATTGAGTGCATCCCATACTTTATTGAGCCCCATTTCTCTCCCTCAGGGAGACTCTACTATTGTCTTATAATATCAATTGTTAGTCCAAATTAAAAAGGTATCACCTAATACTGAAGTTCTCCTTGAATTATCTTGAAACATTAAAATGGCAGAGAATGTGGAATAGTGGTTGTGAGTGAATGTTTCACTGTGTCTAACCCAATATATGTTGCTGAGCAGGATTGCATCTTAAATTTTGAAATAGAGAGAAAGTAGATAATAGGGTTTGTAAAAGCAGCTTGCAGGATGGTTAGCGGTAGATAAACTTGTATTTATAGTTACACAGAATCTAAAGAGTGATAAGGACCGCCTGGCTCTCTCAGCGCTCCCTGTACATGCCTGGCATACTCCCAACACTAGAGGGGTTAAGCAATAATTACAAAGGAAATCTTGAATTCTCGTTTCATTTCTTCACTTTTTTCTTATAGAATTCTGACTGGAGTGTCCTCTGCAGCTGAACTATGTTTTTCTTAGCACCACAGATGACCCCAGTTTCCGAGATACTTCAAGTTTTAAGTGCCATAGTTAAAGCTACTGTTCGAGGACTTCCAGTATGGCGCGGGAAGTTGAACTCCACATCGACTCCTGTGTATATTTATCTCACCGGCCCCAAATCACCCCAAATGGCACAAAAAGGAAACAAAGATGAAGGGCATCCTTAAGACAGATCTATGGAGATAGTCCTCAAAAAGAAATACAGATCTATGGCACCAAAAGCCCCACGGCATAAGAAGGGAGAGCGAAGGTGGGAAATGCCCAAGATGGCGGAGGAGATACAGAAGCATCAAGAGGCAGAATCTAACCATCCAGATTATCAAGACCAATTACATACAGACTTCAGAAGAGCAATTGCTAAATAAATAATGCCTGCAAAATGATTTAAAAAAAAGGACAAGCTCCATAAATCTATGGAAGATATTAAATCTGAGTTAAAGATATAACTATAATAATGAGAGTCACTGGAAAAAGAATACCTTACTAGAAGTGAAAATAAATGACCCCGAAAACCGCTCGAGATGCAACATCAGAATAATTGCTGTTCCAGAGTCTGTTAAGCAAACTCAAGTACAGGCATACCCCGCATTAACGTACGCAATGGGACCGGAGCATGTATGTAAAGCGAAAATGTACTTAAAGTGAAGCACTACCATTTCCCCACTTATCGATGCATGTACCTTACTATATATATATATATATACTTACTATAGTCTACCCACTTGCGCACAGCTTCGGTACAGGTAGGGAGCCGGTATTGCTGTTCAGGACGTGCAGATAGGCTGATAGGCTCATGCGTGAGCTGCCGTTTGTCTATTGAGCGAGATGTACTTACTCGCTAGTGTACTTAAAGTGAGTGTCCTTAAACCGGGGTATTCCTGTAATGGACTTTTGCTCGCAGTGGATACCGTAAGAGTCAGGCTTACAAGATAAATACTTTCCACTGGCAGTCAAGTGGGTGCTTTGACCCAAGAGAACCAAGACCAGTGTTAGGCAAGATTTTAAACTTTGCAGACCAAGTAAGGATACTGAGGGCTTTTCAAACTGATAAAGGTATTACCTACAACAACAACAAAATTATAACCTTTCAAGATTATTCGGTACACAATCTCATAAAAGGGGAAACAATGCAGTAAAATCTGTTCTATCATCTTCCAGCAAAATATAAAGTTCATAAGGGGCTCAGTATTGCAACGAGAGACACCTTCACAAAATCCCAGCAAGGAAACAGACCCACTGAAGACCCCACAAAAGAAGAGTAAAAGACCCAAAGACAACAAAATACCCGCTGAGGAGAAGCATGTCTCTAGAGCGCCAAAGCCCGACACTCTGATCTTAGGGGAATTGTGTCCTGATGGACATGGGTCTCCAACCTCTATCATGAGGTAGAACTTGGGGTAACACTAAAAGCGAGGCTGGGAAATAAGTTAGTAGGCAGAGGGAATTCAAAATCTTAATATTCTTTTCATCTGATAAATGTTGGCAGAAAGTTTGCCTACAACCTCCCCCCCCCCCCCGTACCACATGCCACCCCCCTTCTGTATCTCATGTTCCCCCCTATACCTCATTCCCTGCTCCCTCCCCCCCCCCCCCCCATATACCTCATGTCCCCCTGTGATGTTGAGGGGGTAACCAGGCTCACAATAAAGGTTTAAGCCCATTTGGTTACCTCTAATCCATGTATTGGGGTTCCAGAGTGTCATCTCTTGAGCCCAGGGTTTGTACATGCATAACCTATAATGTGCGGTAATAAAGTATTTGATGTGTTTTTACCTTTCCAGGAGTGCCAGCAAGCAGAGATTGCAGTGGAATGAGTTTCAAGGGGGGTTTTGCGGAGAAAGTGTTGTCAGAATGTGCCTAGGTAGCCAGGGTCCAGAGTTGCTGGATACCCCAAAAATGTACCCGGGAATCATGAGTGATATATATATATGCAATACGATACCGTTTGGGAACGAAATCAGCAGGCAGCACTCCAGAATTGATCAAAAAAGTGTATTGAATGACCAATAATATCGGAATATATTTGGAAAAGTATTATTATTAATATTAATAGGAGATATTTTATATATATATATATATATATATATATATATATATATATATATATATATATATATATATATATATATATATATAGATAACACTGTTATATAAGAATAGTAATAGGAATGTTGCGTATAATCTGGGGTGTCTGATTGGAGTTCCAAATAGGAGATTTCGAACTGAATGATGATTGTCCAGTAGGAAAAAAAAGATGTACAGTAGAGCAAAATGTTAAGATATTCTTTTATTTATGTTGGTGATGTAATATTAGGTGGTTTTTTTTTGAGTAAGCAACACAAGAAACCAGCATAGTTAGGTGTTCCACTTACGACAGCCTATTACTGGCAAGGGAAGAGGAGTTTAGTAAAACTGAAGGTAATAAAAATGAGTATGATATTATAGTTGAAAAGGATATAGCTAACACTCAGTATCTATCATGATGGTGGAGGTAAAGTAAAGATATTAACTTGGAATTTAAATGGGGTAAACTCTCCTGTTAAGCGCCAAAGAATATTACCCATCTCTAAAAAATTGAAATATGATATTGGATTGCTCCCAAAAAACACTAAGGAATTTAAGCAAGCACTGACTTGACTAACTCCTTTAGAGATTTCAACAATAATCCCTCAAAAGAAAATAAAAATAAATACGTAGCTGGCAAAAACAAAGGTGGCATGATTATGCAAAGAAAGGGAGAATCAAACTATAATCTCATGAAATTAAAATTGCACAAATATGGCAGTAAAGCAGGTACAGTAAATGGATGAGTCATTTGATTAATTCCCTGAACTCGTGCAAACCAATTCCTTCAATGAATAAAAGAGATGCTATGGTCTCGTCATCGGATCCTAACTACATTTGTAATACTGTATCTTTGTGGAATTCTATCAAAATTTGTACAGGGAGAGTAATTTTAAACAGGAGACAATGAATACACGTATAGAATATATAAAGCTACCTAAAATTACCCCAGAAGATCTAAAACTAAATAAATAACCCAATATCCATTGAGGAAATCTAAAAAAAAATTAGAAAACTGAAAAAATGACAAGGCCCAGGACAGAATAGATTTTCAGGGAAATATTTAAAAAAACTGGATGATTTGGTTGTATACCCCATTACAAAAACTATTCAACAAAATAATTGAACAGGAACAAACTCCCCAATCTCTGCAACCAACTCGCCGCCGGCCGTCTTTACGCAGCGAACTCGCCGCCGGCCGTCTCTCCACAGCCAACTCAACGCCACCGATAGCAGCTCCCTGCTGGCCATCTCATGGCTAAAGTAAGTTATTAAGGGGTTAACTTTAGGTGTTAAGCTTTTAAGGGTAAAGATAGGGTGTTAGGGTAAGGGGTTAAGGTTAGGGATTTTAGGGTAAGGGCTCCAATTATGGGTTTTAGTGTAAGGGGTTCAAATTTAGATTTTTAGGACAAGGGGTTAAGGCTAAGGTTTTTAGGGTAAGCGGTTAACAGGTTAAGGTAAGGAGTTCAGGTTAGGGTTTAACGGGTTAGGGTATGGACTTAATGTTAGGGGATTTTGGGGTAAGGTTAGGGCGTTACCTTCTCAGCGAGATGGCCAGCAGCGAGCTGCCCCCAGCAGCTGATCAGTGGCAGCGAGTTGGCTGCGGAGGAATGGCTGCGGCAAGTTGTTCTAGACCGCAATCAGTAAAATAAGGAAATAATTTAAGCTATTTATGCTACCACTAAGGACAAGAATAGAATTAGGGGTAATATAATTATATCAATTAACGTTGAAAAGGGCGTTTGACAACGTTGGATTGACACACTTTCTCCAAACACTGGCGATTGTGGTTTTAATGGAAATATCTTGAAGGCTGTACAAGCCTTGCACTCATCCCCAAAAGCAAAGTTTTTAATGTCAAGAGGCATCCCTGAAGAATTCAGACTATTTAGAGGGACCAGACAAAGTTGCCCAAAGTCATCGATACTTTTTAATATCTCTTTGGAACCTTTTGCTGAATATTTCAGGACAATGGAAAAACTTAAAGGCATAAAAGTTGGGGAGGAACTAAAACGTCATGCTATTTGTAGCTGATCTGCTTTTTTTTGTTTTGAATTCCAGAGAGGTGGTCCCAACAATAAGAGATACTGTACTAAGCAAGAATATTGTAGATTTTAAATGGTTTCAATCAAACATAACAAAAACAGAAGCACTATACATTAATAGAAATACCAAAAGGAGATTGGGGAAGAGACTTCCTTCCAAATGGCCAGACAAATCTATCACGTCCAGGCATTACAATCAATAAATATGTAACAAAATGATACATAGAAAATATCTCCCCACAGATGTCAGATAGAAAAGGAACTCAATAAATGGAGAGATCTTCAACTCTCAATAGCAGGTAGATACTGTATAAAAATGTTTTACTAGCTTTGCCAAAATATTATACTGATCACAGCTCCGCCCCCTGTTAATCAAACACAGTGATACAAAAATATGAAACCAATGTTTTAATATATTTATTTAAAAGGGGAAAAATATCAGAATATCATTTGCTGAACGATAACGTCCTAAAAATGTATGTGGTATACAGTTGCGGATTTCCCATTAGGCCCGACCCTAAGGCGGCAAAGTTTGGGGCGGCAAAAAGTTCCGCCCCCCATATGCATTTTCTGCGTTCTTGGGCCTATTGGGCCTAATGGGAATTCACTTACATGTGTCCTGCTGCCAACTTGGTGCCGCCCTCCATATCCTTGGACTACCAGCATCAAATGACGCAGCAGACGCTGCAACGCGACATCACACAGCATCTTGTTGCCATGGCAACATGTCGGCACAACATCAAATGACATCATGATACCACGTTACCATGGCAAAGAGACACCATGCGCCGTCACATTGATGACATCTGCTGCGGCATCATTGGATGCTGGGATTCCAAGGGAGTTGGAGGGTGGCACCAATGAGGCGGCAGGACACATGTAAGTGCCTAGGGGTGGTATGAATCTTCCAAATATAAGACAATACAACCTGGCATGCACAATGAGATATGCCTTAGAATGGTTATGGGATAAACAGCTCTATTCGATTCGAGCAGGAGTGGCCAACTCCAGTCCTCAAGGGCCACCAACAGGTCAGTTTTAAGGATAAGGAAACAGGGAAAGAAGGGGGAGCACAGGTAGAGGGATAGTATTGTGGTATCTTATTATATATTTGTGAAAGCACTGTATGCCTGTCTGCATCTTCCTGTGTCCCTAGGGGAAATCTCATTGGTCCCTTGGGCTGCCCGCCCCCACACCTCTCATTGGCCTGAGGCGGAGTGACGACACACACACACACACACACACACACACACACACACACACACACACACACACTGTTGCTTGGCCTCACTCTCCCCCGTCAGTTGGACCGCAGCTCACCTTCCACACACCCCCCTCCTCTCCCGGTGCCCCTCCTCTCCCGGTGCCCCTCACTCTCTCCCTCCTCCCCACCTCACCACAATCCCCACGCTCCGCAACATCCCCAGCCGCACCCTCACCGTGCGCCGCTCCCGGAGAGGGGAAGCGCGGCCCTCCTGCTAAGCAGCAAACTCCAGGCTCCTCCCCCCTCGCTCACAACGAGGAAAAGTGCGGCGCGGCCCGGGCCTCCTGCACTCCCCCTCATGTGCGCCGGCTCCCGGAGAGGGGAAGCGCGGCCCTCCTGCTCAGCAGCAAACTCCAGGCTCCTCCCTCCTCGCTCACAACGAGGAACGGAGGGGAAGCGCGGCGCGGCCCGGGCCTCCTGCACTCCCCCTCACGTGCGCCGGCTCCCGGACGGAGGGGAAGAGCGGCGCGGGCCTCCTCCTCATGTGCACAGGCTCCCAGACGGAGGGTAAGCACGGCGCGTCCTCCTGCCACTCTTGACCCCCCCGCCAGCTTCCCGAACTCACCTCCTGCCCCAGCCAGATGCCACGGGGTCAAGGTAAGTCACCCACCGTCTCCCACCCACGCACTGTCACCCAGTCACCCACACACCCACCCAGTCACTTTCTCCCAGTCACCCACTTTCACCCAGTCACCCACTCACTCACCCACCCACTCACTCAGTCACCCACCCACCCACCCACTTAGTCACCCACCTACTCAGTCACCCACCCACTCACTCAGTCACCCACACACCCACCCACCCACTCACCCACCCAGCCACCCAGTCACTTTCACCCAGTCACCCACTCACTCAGTCACCCACCCACTCAGTCACCCACCCACTTTCACCCAGTCACCCACTCACTCAGTCACCCACTCACTCAGTCACCCACACACTCACTCAGTCACCCACCCACTCACTCAGTCACCCACCCACTCACCCACCCACTCACCCACCCATTCAGTCAGTCACCCACCCATTCAGTCACCCACCCATTCAGTCAGTCACCCAGTCACCCGGGGGAAGCCCAACCCTGTCGTCCGCCCCCCCAAAATTACATCCCGGGCAACGCCGGGTCTCTCAGCTAGTATAATATAAAAACCTCTGATAAAACTCTAATAAAAGTGGTGGGAGTAATAAAAAATGCAAACACACTTACACAGCCTTGTGTAAATGCTATCACATCAAGGTATCTTTTGCGGTCTTCTTTGTTCCTCTTTTTCTTTTTCTTCTGTGGTGGTGAGTTTTCTCTTCCCTTTTCTTCTTTAGGTTCGATGAGATTCTTCTATTCGCCGGCGGTTCTTCCTTCAGGCGTAACCCTCAAGTTCAACAGAGAAATATACACGTGTGAGCAATAAGACAAGTGCTCGTGGTATGCAGTGACCAACTGTATTATAGGACAGTAAAATGAATACAATCACTCACACAGCCCAGTGTGAGTAAAACCTATGTGGGAGGTATCTTTACTTCTTCACATGTGACAAACGTATCCAATCAAGATAATCAATACTTGTTGTACACGTGGGGGAATAGTGGATAAAAATAATAAAATATAAAATGTATAAGATATACAACTCACATATTTATATTTATATTTTTTTTTAGATATTTATATTTATTTTCATATTCATTTTTTATATATTCATTACCACTAATCATTGCTCACCATTCAAAGATACCCCTACGTGAGTCCACTCACACAAGGCCGTTTTATTATTTTTATTGCAGTGCAGCAATCAAGATAATCAATACTTGTTGTACACGTGGGGGAATAGTGGATAAAAATAATAAAATATAAAATGTATAAGATATACAACTCACATATTTATATTTATATTTTTTTTAGATATTTATATTTATTTTCATATTCATTTTTTATATATTCATTACCACTAATCATTGCTCACCATTCAAAGATACCCCTACGTGAGTCCACTCACACAAGGCCGTTTTATTATTTTTATCCATTATTCCCACACGTGTACAACAAGTATTGATTATCTTGATTGGATACGTTTGTCACATGTGAAGAAGTAAAGATACCTCCCACATAGGTTTTACTCACACTGGGCTGTGTGAGTGATTGTATTCATTTTACTGTCCTATAATACAGTTGGTCACTGCATACCACGAGCACTTGTCTTATTGCTCACACATGTGTATATTTCTCTGTTTGACTTGAGGGTTACGCCTGAAGGAAGAACCGCCGGCGAATAGAAGAATCTCATCGAACCTAAAGAAGAAAAGGGAAGAGAAAACTCACCACCACAGAAGAAAAAGAAAAAGAGGAACAAAGAAGACCGCAAAAGATACCTTGATGTGATAGCATTTACACAAGGCCGTGTAAGTGTGTTTGCATTTTTTATTACTCCCACTACCTTTATTAGAGTTTTATCAGAGGTTTTTATATTATATACCACAATACTATCCCTCTACCTGTGCTCTCCCTTCTTTCCCTGTTTCCCTGTACAAAAAGGATCCCGGATAGATCCTATAGGGGTCAGAGCCATAGGAGAGACGACGTCACTGAGGGGACCCTTGCACAACTGTTTCAAGGTTGTAAAAACTTTTTTTACACTTTACCCCATTTATCACTTTCTTCAGAGGGAGCACCCGGGTTTTCTCTGTTCCAGTTTTAAGGATAGCCCAGCTTCAGCACAGGTGACTCAGTTAATGACTGAGCCACTGATTGAGCCACCTGTGGTGAAGCAGGGATATCTTTTAAACCTGATCTTTTGGTGGCCCTTGAGGACTGGAGTTGGTCACCCCTGAATTAGAGGAATTGAGAATGGTTGATGGCCCCTCTCTTACACCCCGGGCAATTTTGCCAGCCAGGTGGAAAAATCTGACCCCAAAAATAAAGAATAACCCATTAATAAAAGAATCGGCCAAGTAAAACAGAGCCTGAGGAAGTCCAGTACTTGGACGAAACGCATTGCTCTTTCATCTGGAAACACTTTACAGCATATCACAGAGGAGACAGAGGTGTAGTTGCAGCTCCCCATCCGGACGCGGAAGGCGAGATCCCCTACTACTATACACCACACTGTCCCTCCCTTGCTTTTATTTTCCCACAGAAGCGTTTGGCTTCTGTTTTCGTTTTTATTTCATGTTTTTTATTAAAATTAGTTTTTTACCCTCCAGACCTTAGTGTCTTTTATCCTTGTTAACCCCATCTTCACCATTAGCTACATCAGGAACAGAAAAGCAAAGATACCGCTAGGAGTGTGTACTCACACTGGCCCGTGTGAGTATTGTGTTATATTTACAATTTATACCCTTGTACCCTACCCTTTCATCACCTGCTACTGATTGGGCAATACCCCTAAACGAACAAGATACCAAGATAGGAATACACTCACATTAGCCCGTGTGAGTGCCAGATTATACTATTTTTTAGTGGTCTATAAATACGCCATCCTCCCCCTCATTGACGTATATATGTATATGTGTTAACCCTATCCTCCTTTCTGTTTACACGAGAGGAAATCCCCCTGGAGCGGCACTCTGAACCAACGAAGCAAGCGGCCTACATAAGAAGAAGAACCCACACCGCAAGGAGAAAAGCTTCATTGGAAGACCACGGGACCCCCAAAGAAACCTTGATGCGACTGAGCTTACACAAGGCCGTGTAAGTTATATATACTTTTATTTTACCTTCTCACCAACACATGCAAACCCATGTGTGTTTACCCTTCCAATTAGACATTAGCCACCTGAGCTACCACACTTGCTCAGGATATAACTGCTTCATCTTAAGAGCAATTACTAGATCCATAACACTGCCTGTTTCCAACTATTGTGCTCCCCCATCCTTTTTGTATTCAATCATATAAAAAACAAATAATACAAATAACACATAAAAGGAAGTGCTTCAGACATAAAAGTTAAATTTAGGAAAAGGAGTCCCTGCGCGAAGAGCTTACAATCTAATTGGTTGGAAGAACGTACAGAGACAGTAGGAAGGTGTTCTGGTAAGTGCGACTGCAAGGGGTCAAGGTTTATGTATGAAGTGTAAATTATCAGCCATGGAGCTACTCATATGCTTCCTTAAGCAGGTGTGTTTTAAGATGGGTCTTACATGTACAAGTATATACAGACCAGGATATGCATATACTACAACAGCGGTGCACAAACTCGGGGGTGCGGCCCACGGGGGGGCGCAAGACTGACTGTGGGGGGCGCGGGGTGTACAGAGGCCCCGCACGCTTCCCGAAGGCACTTAAATTAAGTGCCGGGAAGCGGCGGAGGCCTCTGTAAACTGCACTTACCTTGGCTCCGGCGGCTTCTTAGACGCGTCGCCATGGCAAGGCGGCATCAAATGACGCCGCGAGGTCATGTGATGTCACGTTGTCATGCCACTGGAGTCGACATCGGAGCCGAGGTCAGCGGAGTAGAGGCAGGGGGCGCGGAGAGAGGGGAACTGCCGACGGGGGCGCAGGGAATAAAAGTTTGTGCCCCCCATACTACAATATACTGCTGATATTGTAAGCTTGTACTTTTTTTTTTTTTTACTTATATGGGCTTACAACCCTAGTTAATGATATTTGGGTTTAGGCCCAGCTGTGAACTGTAGTCACACACAAAACATGTCCCTCGTACTGCTTTTAACGCTGGCTAAAGCGAACTGGTGCAAGAATGCTGTTGTGATTGCAGTGTTACAACAATCAGGAAAATAGCTCCTAGAAAATTCCCAATAGCAACTTTTTTTCAAAGGACACAAGAACGAATATTTAAAAATATAAGAGATATATGTAATTTAGGAATTTTATTCAACCATGCAAATTGGCAGATATTTGGCTTTTTGATTACGTGTGATATCACTGTTTGACTATTTGTTTTTTTTGCTTCTTTGAGGATTAAAGTCCTTAGACTTCTAGGCACCAGGGTGACATAAACCTTTCATATGCAAAAGAATGCCTTTTAGAGTCATTTGTCTTTCAAAATGCTAATTTTAGGAAACTCCTTGAATCAACTGCTTCTTTCAGGCCTGGATATAGAACAGTTTCAAAGATGTTATTGCTATTGAGATGTTTATATGGATGCTGGGGAGCAAGAGCTTTCTGTTAAATTATCTTTAATAATTCAGTCTGACCCTTCATTTCAAAAACTACAATTGTGAGCCCTTCTGCAATCAGCAAATTAAAATGCTCCGAGGGACATTCAAACATTGCTGTTAAGCAGCTCTAATCTGGAATATAAGCACAAAAATGAACTATGGATGAATGCAAACTGTCATATGTAGTTTTATTTAACATTAGAGAGCTGCTGGTAATCAATCGTCAGACTGCGACACAATAATATAGCTTACAATCTCTGAAGGCAACATAGTAAAATATTTTGTAGGTTGTAATACTTTTTAATGGACCAACATATCAACCGTAAAAAAGTTATCCTATGCATCAACGTTCAACACAGGAGAGGTCTCTTCGTTGGAGGTCTTTTCATCTCTTTCCTTCTGATGTAGAGACTTCTCCAGTCTCGTAAACTGATGCTCAAGAAAACCTTGTACCATTGATATGTTGGTCCATAAAAAGGTTTCACAACTTGCGAAACGTCCTACTGTTTCTGGGACAATTATGGCTTCTAGCACCTCTCAATGTAAATAACTTACAAAATATTATTAAAAGGTTGCATCAACATAAACAACGTATTTCAATAAAAATGAAGGGAGAAGGCGCTAGGTATTTAGATTTTTAGATTGTTTTATTATTGCTGAGTGCTCTAAATGACTATGAATGAAGTCTTCTGTAGAAGATAGATGGATAATGTATGCGAGGTGAAACCTGTGTTAAGTTAAGTCACATACTGTAAGCTATGCATATGTTGTTACAGATCTCCTAATGGAGCAGACCATATCAAATGACAAATAGTAACACAGTTACAGATACAAGACCATTTCAGAACATCTGTCATGTTGAAAAAGACAATGAACATAACATGTGCAATGAATAAGACATGGACACATTTAGAAAATAAAAGGACACACCATGTGTGTAATTAGACTGTAAGCTCCTCGGAGCAGGGACTCCTCTTCCTTAATGTTACTCTTATGTCTGAAGCACTTATTCCCATGACCTGTTATTTATATTATTTGTTATTTATATGATTACCACGTGTATTACTTCTGTGAAGCGCTATGTACATTTATGGCGCTATATAAATAAAGACATACAATACAATACGGTGCGTGTACTTTGTGTCTTACTACTTCTGCTGGGGTATGATCTTGCTAGAATGTGTACAACACAGCACTGCCTGTGTATAATGTTGGATGTTTAGCGTTATCATGTAAAGGTCACATTGACACTAAGATGACACACATTCAAGAGCCATTTTGAACATGTCACGTATGGTTACTGCGCCTTTAGAGCAGCAATCCTCCCAGATGCCCATACAAGTTTAATTGATATAATATTAGTATCTTCCCGCCTGGGAATGGCCTGCTTATTTTTTGGTTTTAAAAGTCGTGATTTTTGAGGCGATCTGAGGACAGCTCCGTTTTAACTTACCGGACAGTTAACATTTCAAATGCTTATTTTGCATCAGATTTTTAAATTAAAACAGTGTTGGAAGAGACAAGAAGAGATCGCCAAAAGTAAGTACAGTAAAAGTGAAATTAAAATGGCAATCAGCGCGGACTGCTGCTCTAAAAACAATAGTGGTATTGTGTTTCAGTTCAACGGATTCTGGTAATCAATCAGGCAAAGAATTTCACCTCCTAAAATGTTTATACTATATTTATGCTCTAAAAATATTAAAGCAGTGCCTTTTTTTTTAAATAGATCCCTTTTTTAGGAAACCTTTTTAAAATGCAGGTTTTTATATACTCTATATCTTCATATTTAACCAAGTTCATCACTGTATGTCTTAATTTTCACATTACATTGCTCTTTTTGAACTGGTAAAAAAAAAGCTATACATTGTATCGATTTCAAGTATTTCACTTCAATAAGTACTTTTCTGACTTCCATTACGTTGAGAGAGCTCGACGCAAGTCAGGCATACATACATATTAATGGTGCTATATAAATAAAGACATGCATACATATCAGCTAAGTAAGGACAAATGTACAAAGTAGAACATTTGCTCATTCAGTTTCACAAGGGAAAACCATATTCCCCTGTCCAGTCAATAGCAATAAGAGCTCTCAGAGAATCACTAAACACTATGGGGCTTATGCAGAGAAGTACTGCTTAAATTCGCCACAGGATTGGAATTTATAGTTGTGGTATGCAGGGAACTCCGGTAGCGCGGTGTGCAGGAAATGGCTAATTAGGCGAGTTTCACTTGGCGTGACACTCGCCATTCTGAGCCACGCGGTATTAGCCCACAATACAGCCAACTTTCGTTGGCTGGCAAAATTTCCACTAAACGCGCCGTTTAGTAGCTGGCGCGTTCATGCGCATCGGAGCTACTGGAATCTTGCGTTTTTTTCGCAGTGGCGAGATCACGCTTCTCGCCACACGTCTGGCGAATTTGAATAGCCCCGCCAAATTCTCGCCACTATCTCTTTCAATGCAGACATTTTTGGCGCAAACCTGCCGAATTTGACCTTAACGTGCCTCTCTGCATAAGCCCCTCTATGTTTCACCTGATCTCCGTATTCATTTATACAGTTGCGTCCAAGAGAATATCACATCTCTCCTTAAATACACTACAATCATTGCCCTCATAGGGAATGCATTCCACAAAGAAGGCCTCCGTTTGTAGCTCATTACATTTGTCTTTTTCCCAGTTCCAATGGATAATCCTTAACCCTTTGAGTGCTATAGGGGCTGTGGTTCCGGCACATCGCATTCACTTGACCTACGTCAGAGTGCAGAACGCATAGCCCCTACGTCATTGCACTGCTGGAGTGACAGACCCAACTATGCTGTGGCTACATTATGGGGCACTTAAAAGATTAAGCAATTGTGATGCCCTTTGTATAAATATGTACTTTTATGAGCATGGTGTCTCTTCTCTACAGCTCCAGTTCTATAATATGTTCTACAGTATAGTGCTGTACTCTGTATCCAAGGAATAGCCTAACTAAAGGGATATACAGCAGTCATAGTGCATTAAACCTTCAACTAAGGCCACTATTGGATATGCTGTGAACCTGCTTCCCGGTGCTGGTGAAGAGATCCGCTCCACTCAAACGAATAGGACTAAGACATAACCCTCCAACTGTGCCTATTTTTTTGTGTCCTGTATGTACCCATTAAAACCAGGTGTACCTATTGTCCCTATTTCTGCCTGTGCAAGTTGTGAGGAGGACTCCACTTCCTCTCTCCCATATGTTGAATCTCGGAACCATAATTACAACACTTTGAAGATCAATGACAGAATTGATAAATGATTGGTGGGTTACAGGCAATTTACCACTACATCTAATTATGTGTGAATATATATATATATATATATATATATATATTTATAAAAAATTCCAGAAATTCAAGGGTTTTATTTCCGAAATTATGTTTTCATAGAATGTGTTACGGTGACTTCATAGGAGTTGTTCACTTGCTTGTAAGCTCCGGTATCCCACAATGACAGAGTAAGTAAAGTGTATTTATTTTCATGTTGAAGGGTCTGCTAAGATATTCTCCAGTGCTGGGGAGTGGATTCATTGCATATTGTTTAAGGGCTTTCAAATGAGCTTGTATCATGAGGTGTGTAGATATACCATATTATTAATCTCTATCAAACTTAAATTGTTGATTATCTGCTCATGACACCCTTAGTATTATTGGTTTAAACAATGAACTTAGACAATCAAATCATTGGCATTTGTATAGTCATTTTATTTTGTTTGCTAATTACAATTGAATTGCATTGTAAAAAAAATGAGTGTTCACTTTAGTTGAGTAATCCTTTAAAACTTATATATTAATAAACAACATTTAGGGGTAAATTCAATATACTCCAAAGTGGCCGTTTGAGCCGTTATCGGATGCAAATTCCCATTGAAAATGTATTTTTCTGTATTACATTGTGCTTTTCATTTAATTGACATTTTAGCTCCACATAAAATGTTTCAGTAATCTTTTTTCATAACAGTGAACTACTACAGTTCAAGTCTGCTGTCCACTTCCTTTGGAGTTATTGACATAGAGCAAGGATTAAAGAGACACTGCAGAAGGAAATGAAAAACAATATTTTAATGGGTTGAAGGCAGGCAAAAGGAAGACAGAGCATTCCTGAATGAATAGATTACTATCACATACAATGTTGCTGCATTTGAAGGATACAAGGCCATGTAAACACTGTCATTTTATTTCAATGTATATATATGTAGCCCCTGTTCCCTTGTACCTGGGACGGAACTACCGGTACTGCTATTACCAGTATGGCAACCAGGAGACCTCAGCCACCGCCACTGGGAGCCTGGGGTGATATCGGGTTTATCTCGGTGCAGCGCCTCCACCTGCAAGGGATCCCAACGTGGTATAACAATAATACACGCAGTCAGGTATATAGCAACAACCTTTACTGAACACAGTATAACGGTATCCTGTACCACACAGTATGATAGGCCCAACCTCGTACCACCAATGAGTGCCCCCAAAGTACATTGGGTGCCAGGCACCAATACCCTGATGTCCCTTCCTCCCAATGTCAAGGCCCACCCAAAGTGTAGGAGATAGCGCTATCCCGTGATGTGTTGGTGCACTTAGTTGGTACCTGCCCGGGGCTCCAGCACCCGGGTGATGCAGAACAAAGAGGATCCGTCTGATCCAACGTTGTCGTCCGCCTCTTCGTGGGGTGAATTCCGGCGTGGATAATATCACCTTACCGTCTCTAACATGTAGATGGTCTGGTCCCAGCCCACAGGCCGCAGTCACCGCGTGGTGTCTCACCGGTGCTGTACCTGACTATATGCAGCTACTGTAGAAAGGTCCCTAACTATGGGCTTTCCCTATAGCAGCCACAGCCTACTGTGAGTCGGGGCCTAGCTGGAGCCTAAGGGGGAGATCTGGCCTTGTCCAGGGAAGCACTGGACACTACCTGCTCCTCCGAGGTCCCTCTTCCGACTGGTGTGGTCTCTTCAGCGCGCCAAATGTATCTCTTGTGAGAAGGGAAATCCGGCCGTCCTATTGGCTCTAGCTGTGCATGTGGTAGGCAACCCCTGAGGCTGCTGGGTCTTCTAGTTCCCCCTGCGGAGCTTGGGTGTAATGGCCACCGCTTGTATGCCTCCAGCGCATGTGCGAGGTGTACCAAGATGGCCACCACAACTCTGTATCTTCTGCGCATGCTGCTACTGCGCATGAGTGGCATATGGCAAGTTGGCGGTGCCCTCGGCGGAACGCGCAAAGCACAACTGCCGTCCCCCTCACACAGCCCGGAGGTAAGAGTAACTCCTGTATCAGATCAGCTTGCTATAACATTTGGAAATGTATAGCAAGCCATCTAGCCAATTACAGATTGAGGGCCATATCTGCTAAGCATTTCTAAGCCATAAGGGATTTTACTGCCCGTTCATTTAATGTACTGCAATGCTTAATAAATATGTCCATTGATGTCATGAAAACGATAAGAGAATATTCATCTTGGTGGACAATGGCCTGGAAATAAATTACAGAACAGGTATTTCTAAAGACAAGAGCTGGTTATAGTTAACATTTGTCAAGGCTGTTAACCAGCCACTACTGACCAGCCTTTCCATTGCACCTTGTGCCCAATCTGAGGTCAATTGTTTTGCTTTGTAGCCAGAAGGTTATGAAGTAAAGTATCTGCTCATGTTGAGTGCTGATAAATACAGTACATACTGGGCTTCATACTCCTACTCCAGTTGTGTGTTACCAACACCTCTCTTTCTCCCGTAGAGCCCTGTTTGCATGGTTGAGATTAGATAATTCAGGGGTGAGCAAACTTTTTATGCCGAGCCCCCCTTTTCATCCATAAAATTTCTCGGGCCCCCCCTGCCTGATGTAATCAAAATCACATGAAAAAAAAAAAAAAAAAAAAAAAAACCTTTATTAAACGGTATACACTATAAATCCAAATATGTCTAAATACTTACATATTTCAACAGCTCGCGCTTGCAAAATTAGGCTGCATCCACGCTGACGCTGAGAGCGGTGACATCACCAACTCTCCAAGCATGAGCACAGGGTGTCCTGCATAATTTTGCTAGCGTGGATCGGGGCTATGTGTGTGTGTTTGTGTGTGGCTGTGTGTGTATTGACTGCTGCTGAGCGCACTTCAAAGTCAATTTTGTTTGTCTCCCCAAGCGCCAAGCTTGGGAGAGCGTACGTGCACAAAGGCAATACTTTTGGGGGGCATTCATCCACCTCTTTGCTACCTCCATTCCCTTTCCCCCCCCTTTTTTTTCTTCCTTCCCCTCCATGCTTTTTGTCTTGCTATCCCCAGTGTCATCCACACTCCTACCTACAGTATTATTTATTTTTTTCCGTTTTCAATGTTGTGTTTTCACAGTTTTTTTTACATTAGTTCTGTACATTCATAGTACGAGTGATATAGTGGCAGCCTACCCTTTCACTTGCAGAGCATCTCAGCGAAGCAGGTTGCCAGCAGAGGAGAGCAGGACCACAGCGCTATTGCAGGGCAGACAACGGGAGGGGCGTTTGACTTCACCGTGCTCGGGCGTGCTCCTCCCCGTACCTCCGAAGCCCCTGCGCGTGCGCACACACACACACCATCACGTGGCCGTCACCTGCACTATCCTGTTCAGCCACCCGCACACATCTTTGGCTGCCCGCCCGTGCACATCTTCTTGGCCGCCCCTCACGCACAGCTTTTTCGTCCTCCCGCGCACAGCGTCTGCCGGTCCGCCCACCCAGTTTTCGCCGCACGCCTCCTGCGCCCCCCTAATCTTGCGCCTCCATTGCCCCCCCAGTTTGCGCACCACTGCATTACAACACACACTCTCTCTCAATCAATCCCCACACACACACACACACACACACACACTCACACTCAATTCCCACATACACACACACACACACACACACACACTTAATCCCCCCCCCACACACACACACACACTCAATCCCCACACACACACACACACACACTCAATTCCCACATACACACACACACACACACACACACACACTTAATCCCCCCCCCCACACACACACTCAATCCCCACACACACACACACACAAATCCCCACACACACACAATCCCCCGACACACACTCAATCCCCCGACACACACTCAAATCCCCCCCACAAACACACACGCTCAATCCCCCCCACACACGCTCAATCCCCCCCACACACGCTCAATCCCCCCCACACACGCTCAATCCCCCCCACACACGCTCAATCCCCCCCACACACGCTCAATCCCCCCCACACACGCTCAATCCCCCCCACACACGCTCAATCCCCCCCACACACGCTCAATCCCCCGCACATACACGCTCAATCCCCCGCACATACACGCTCAATCCCCCGCACATACACGCTCAATCCCCCGCACATACACTCAAGCCCCCCTCACACACACACACTCAAGCCCCCCTCACACACACACACTCATTCCCCCCCCCCACACACACACACACTCATTCCCCCCCCCACACACACACTCAATCCCCCCCACACACACACTCAAATCACCACACACACACACTCAATCCCCCCCCACACACACACAAACACAATCAGTCACACAATTTCACCTGGGGGGGTGACATGCTCCGATCCCCCAACCCCCCATGCTGCTGAAAACTGGTGCGGGAAGCAGACAGGAAGAGAAGGAGGGGCTGTCTGTGTGCAGAGAGAAGCCCCGCCCCCTCTGCAAGACACAGACACAGAAGCAGCAGCACGGATCTTCTGGCCGCCCGTGCACAGCTCTGCCCGACCCCAGGTTTCCCTGCAAGCAGCCCGCGCCCCCCCTACATAATCGTGCGCCCCCCCAAGGGGGCGCGCCCCCCAGTTTGCGCACCACTTAGATAATTCATAATACAATAGTGCTCAGCGCTAGATGCTACATGTTCTTAGGTTGCATCACTTGTGCCCGGGTCTCAGTGCTAACATTTTCAAAATTGTGCTGTGTGGTTACATTCTTAGGTCAAGATCATACTTGACCTAGGTTAAAAGACGTAGGCTACGGCCCCGCTGTCTGCGCTGCACGCGCGTCTGCCAGGCTGGCGGCGCGTGCATCCGAGTTCCCCGGTCTGCAGTGAGCTGCAGGGGGAAAGTCAGGGGGGGACATGACGGGGGAGCAGCCATGACGTCACCCTGCAGGTTCTCCCTCATTGGCTGAACCACCGGGGGGCGTGGCCTTACGCTCCGTCGCTACAACTAATCACAATTTTCCTGTCTGCAGGAAAAACGCGCGGCGACCGCCCCTTGCAGCGGGCCCGACCCCATTGAGGGGCGGCTCTTGTCCCTGCCGGGCGCTGCAGTAGCCAGCAGGGACCAAGCCCAAGCAGCCAAAGTGAAGCCACATTGGCAACAACAAGCTACTTTATTCAGGAGCGCTAGAGCAGTGGCAATGTGGTATTCCACAATATACAGTACTTTGAAAGAAGAGAAGCCTCAAACGCTTCTGACCAACCATACATATAAGAAACCATACTGTACACAGAAAATGAGCCAATACTGCGCACTGCACATACACTGCACCACATAGAAAACCATTTCACATAATTTCTTCAAATCAGAAAACTGCAGAAGGATTTAACAATAAAATTAGCAAAAGATGATAAATAAAATATCAATTTGTTTCAGGGGAGTCGGACAGGGCAAATTTGTTGTATGCATAAACTGCCAGGTGGGGCAGCACACATTGCAGAGCATATAAAAGCATGCAGTTCCACCCCCCCCCCCCCCCCACCCTTAACAAAATGGGCTCATTGTGCCCTCTCTCACTTACAGCTGCTGAGTCCTAATGCCAGCACTTGATGCCCCACTGCACATATTCACTAAACACACTGATATAGTCAACTTTATCCTGTCTGCAGGCCATATCCCTAAGACCTGGAAAGCTGCCAGAGTTGTCCCAATCTTCAAAAATGGGGACAAAAACATTGTCTCAAACTACAGGCCAATCTCCCTTCTCCCAATACTATCCAAAGTCATGGAAAAATGTGTTCACTCCCAATTAAGCGATTACTATACCAAGACAAATTTCCCTAGCCAATTCCAATCTGGCTTTCGCCCCAAACACTCAGGTAACTACCCTGCTACAAGTTTGCAATGCAATCCAGTGTGGAATGGAACTGGGACAACTCACTGGTGCAATATTCCTAGATTTTGCAAAGGCTTTTGATACTGTTGATCATAGTATCCTGCTTAACAAACTCCAGTGCTCTGGAATAGGGAAACATGCTTTAAACTGGTTTCAGTCCTACCTATCAGGTAGATCCCAACATGTGTCCATCTCAGGCCCTAACTCTAACCCCCTGGATATCACCTGTGGTGTCCCGCAAAGGCTCTGTTCTGGGACCCCTACTCTTCTCAGTGTTCATCAATGATCTTCCTACAGCTTGTAAGGAAGCTTCAATACACATGTATGCAGATGACAATATCCTATATGCACACAGCCATAGCCTCTCTGACCTTGAACACATACTTCAGTCTGACTTTTTGAGACTTGAAAATTGGATTTCCCAAAACAAACTGTTTTTTTAACACTGACAAGACTGTAACAATGGTATTTGGGACCAAGGCTAAATTTCGAAAGCTTCCAATGACTGTGCTCCAGATCAAAACCAACGCTAAAACCACCCTAACTCCTGTTACTAGTTTTAAATACTTGGGCGTATGGTTTGAATCCCATTTAACATTCAGGATGCACATTGATACCCTGACATCCAAAACCTATGCCAAACTAGTTGTACTTTACAGGAACAAATCCTCCCTAAGGCCTCGGCCATGCTCACTGCTGGCGTGCTGAGGCGCAGGGAAAGCGGGTGCTCTCCCTGGCCTTGCGGTTGCTTACCGCACGCGCTGTCAGCGGGCTGTCAGGGGGCGGGCACGTCACTGGCCGGGGGCGGCCAGTGATGTCGCGGAGCTGGTTCGCCCTCATTGGGGCGAACCGCTCACGTGACCGCCCTGTCGCGCCGGCAAGCGGGGGAATTTGAAATTCCCCTAAGACCTGCGCATCCGAAAGCGCGCGGAAGCGCAGGTGAGCCCCTACTAAAGCCGCTCTAATTGCGGCTGTAGGGGCTCATTGCTGAGCGGGAGCGCGCCTCAGCATGCTTCCGCCAGCAAGCGGTAAACATGGCCGAGGCCTTCGTCTGCTGGTCAGAAAGCGTATCGCACAGGAGATGCTAATGCCAATTATCGACAATGGGGACATAGTATACGACTCGGCACCCCAAACCCACCTTAGCAAACTTGACACCCTCTACAATTCTATATGTCATTTTGTTCTCCAATGCAACTACAACACCCATCACTGCGAAATTGTTACGCCGGTGCTGCCCGCAGACCAGACCTGTCCCCTGAGCTGAAGGGAGAAGTGGTAATACACGCACCCGCAGCAAAGGGAGCGTGTCCGGAGTGTGGTATGAAGCGTTGCCAGGCCAGGTGTAGTAAGGTAGACAATACTTGCCGGTACCATTTGAAGAGATAGAGTGAATGATGCCTCGCCGAAGTCAGGGAGTGAAGAGTATAGATAGGTCGTTGTCCAAGCCGTGTTCAAGGGGTTACCAGAGTGAGCGTAGTCCAAGGAGTGCCGAGATCGAGAGCCAGAGGGGGTAGTCGTACAAGCCGCGTCAGAACCTGTGAAACCACTGAGAGAATCCAGAAGTACTTCCATACAGAGACTATGTCGAGCAAAGACTGAGAGCAGAGAGGAGCTAGATAAAGCAGGAAGGTCCAATTAGGAACGGAGGCGGGACAGGAAGAGCTACAGGGAGACACTGCAGATTGGTGCAGGCATAACAGGCCAGGTGAGTCTTGTTAGTAACCTGAGTATGCTTGTGCAGTGTGCGGGGGCGGAGCCTGAGGTCCGGGGGACGGGAAGAAGAGTGTGCAGACTGAGCGTGCTCCGTAACTCGTGTACGCGTGTGAACCGAGCCAGTGGATGGTGCAGGTGTGCGTGCAGGAGGGCGTGGGCGCGCCCGTCGCTGAGCAGAGGAATCACCGAGGGGAGTGATCCCGCTACGGCGGCAGGGGCGAGGAGCCGTGGAGGCCGGTAAGGCAGGTTTGTTTTGTGTGTCCAGGGACTCCCTGCGGGAAGGGGGTGTTTTGTGTGGGGAGCGAGGAGAACGCCGATTCCTGACAGAAATGCTCCAAGAACTAGATTGGTCATCACTTGAGTCTAGGCGCAAAGTTCACCTTTCCTGTCTTGCCTTCAAATACTTTCTGGGCAAGCTACCTGTCTATCTGAACAAGCTCCTCACCCCTACCACACGCAGCACTTATCATCTGAGATCTGACTCCAAAACACTGTTCATGGTCCCAAGGTTCAACAAATTATCCGGCCGCTCCTCCTCTTACCGCGCACCCCAAATCTGGAACAATCTACTGGAGACTCTCACAGCCACCACCAGTCTAAGTTCTTTCAAAACTAAAGTTGTCTCACATTTTAATCTGGTGTGTAACTGTTACATACGCTTATAATATATATTATCTCTTACTGTGCATACAATGTCTTGTATATAATGTATACCCTGTTCACTTATGTAACTATGTATTGTAACCATGTATTATTTGTCATCTTAACTCTATGTCCAGGACATACTTGAAAACGAGAGGTAACTCTCAATGTATTACTGCCTGGTAAAACATTTTATTAATAAATAAATTTGCACACAGACTGATAACCAGGGGCACTGCTGTTCATAGTCTATGCAGATACAATGATATACACAGATGAACACGTACACAGATATATAGTATGTACTATTATATTAACAATATCTAAAAAATATTACATAATATTATTATATCTAGGCCCTTCAACACCAGACATTCTATTAAATCAATTACTCATAGTGTTTATAAGGGCAGGATAAGAAATCAAACCTGCCTTTTAAATTCCACTCTCCAAATATCTCTCCTTCCTCCAGCAAATATTATTCATCTACCCATCTAAACTTTAATGTGTCTAACAAAAGGGGGTTTTCAGCAGACGCTTAACAGATAGTCCTGTTGGAATGTTTCCATTATCCTTTCAAAGTTAGCAGGTAAAATCAAGGCGGTGTCATTGTCTTGAGATTTGTTTTTGAATGAGCACAGTTGAAACTCAGTGTGATTTCCTGGCAGTGTGAACTAGGGTTATTTTGTATTCCAGATTTATTTAGGGTGATATCCTAGTTTGTGTTTTAGGTATGAATGTCATATCCCTTTTCATGAGGCCTGCATGGAAATTCTTCCTACATTTTAGGGCTGTTATATAGTGTGTGCGAACGTGTGCCTGTGCGAAGGCACGTGCCGCACACGTTTTGTGAGTATACTGTGCGCGACTGTATGTGTGTATGTATGTGAATGTATGTGTGTGTGTATGTATGTATGTGTTTTCAAATAAATAAATCCTGTAATAATTTTTTAACAACGTTGCGCGCACACACACGCACACACACACACACACACACACACACACGCTCGCTAGCAGCGCAAATTCTTTCTTCTTTTCATCTTTCCCCGTCGGCCAGTTCCTCTCCTTGCCGTGCGCGGCGCCATTATAGAAAGGATGACTAACGTCAGCCAACTATAAATCCCGCGCGCGCACGGTGTAGCGCACGGCGCACGGTGTAGCGCACACCCGCACTATAGAACCAGCCTTAGCATTGGAAACCACCACAGTATATTCATTAGGAAAGAGCTACATGCAATCATGTGCAATATATCCTAATAGTTTTTACCATCTTTGTAGGAATAAACTACATCATTCGAACACAGTATTTTCCCTGTGAGTACAACCACCATCCCCAAACTCTTAAGTAAAATACTGACGGGGTTACTCATGTGAGAGAGAACTGGTGACATAAACCTCTTCAGTAGCAGGATTATTCTTTATTGTGCATGTGCTGCATTTATGGACCTCAGATCTCTATGTATATTTATATTGCAACAATGACGTTTCAGGCCAACATTGATGAAAGGCCATGTGATGTTGGCCTGAAACACTGTTGTTGTTGTAGCTGCTGCTCTATCAAATTAAGATTTTGCCATTTAATTGAAGCTTGTTCATTTCTTGTAAGGAGTAGACCGTGAGTTTTTGAATTGGAGAAAAAAGTCAGTGGCCCAAACAGTATAATACCATCTGAAGTAGTTTATGACTGTAAATAAGTTGGCAACAAGAAAACTTCCGCTTAATGCAATTTCCCAGTTCTTCTTACATGACCCAAATGAATTTCTGCCAGCTAAGGCTGCGCTTATAGTGCCGGCGACGTCGCGTCAAAACACATGCATTGCTGCCGCCGCCGCGTGCACTTATAGTAAGCGCAACGTGACGGCGCGACCGAGCGACGGCTTGGTCGTGATAGCTGGAAGTCATCTCAATTTGATTTTTCCAGCGACCGCAGCCTGATGTCGCTGGCACTATAAGCATAGCCTAACGGTTCACAGCTTTTCTCTGACAATTGTTCTGAATTTGGTCTACACCAGGGCTTTCCAGCTAAAGTGCCTTGATGTGGCCCTTGAACTTTTGGCTTCTGCTAATTTCATAATACTTGCTTAAGTAACAAATGCAAATGTATATAGAACAAATGTTATAAATGCATAATGTTGAAATAGAATATGTTTTCTCCAATTTATCAAAAATGGGGTTACAATAAAGTTAAGCCCTTCTACGTCTAATTATTTTTCTCATCCAGGGAGAAGGAGCGGTTCAGTGAGTAACGACACTGACTGGCACTGAGTTTGAAGCAGGGGCACCTGGTTAAATTCCCAGTGTCGGCTCCTTGTGACCTTGAGCAAGTTACTTTATCTTCCTGTGCCTCAGGCACCAAAAACATAGATTGTAAGCTCCATGGGGTAGGGACCTGTACCTGCAAAATGTCTCTGTAAAGCGCTACGTAAAACAAGTAGCGCTATACAAGAACATGCTATTATTATTATCCAGCCACTCTGGAAAACTATATGGTCTACACAGTCACATCTGCAACCCAAGATCCCGAGAAGTGCTTAGCAAAGATAGATACATTTAGCAGAGTGCGTCTAATTAAAAGTGTTATTTGAAAAAACAGGTTTAAAAATATGCAGTATTAAAAATGTATTTGTTAAATGATGTTACTATTATACCTATCTTCATCAAAAAGGATTGTGATGTGTTCATGTAATAAAATAAAAAATTATCTACACGCCATGGATGTTAATATTGTTCATTTTTAAGTACTAATTGTTTTGTAAATTATTCATTTTCTTATGTTTACATTCCTTGAAATGATTGACTTCCCCGATGGTGACTAATGTAAATATTTGGTTTGCTTTTATCACCAATTACTATCCAGTGGTAAAACAAAAACCCCAATGCATTTCTGTCTTATTGCGCTCATTGACTTGCACTGTGCTTGTGGAGTATTTCAGAACACAAATAAACATGTCATATTTTACACCATCTGCATATAGCTAAAAAAAATCACAGTGTATTTTGAAATTTGACAGGACCAGTATTAGAAAATAGCATTTAACAAGTTTCAGAAACATTTCTGCTTTTCCTCTATTTGCAATTTATTCCCAAGATTAACAACAAAAAACAACCTATGCAGGATGATTTGAATAGAAAATTAACGGATAGTAAACAGTGCTTTTGGTTATATTTACTTTATGTTTTCGGAGCATGCAGTTGTAATATTAGATTTAATAGAGCTAACTACAGTAGTCCCTAAAGTGGGGCTCTTGGTATGTAAGTTATTTAATGATTCTGCTCATGAATGTGTCAGTGAAGATGATTATTAGCTCAGGTGTACAGTATCTGTGTTGAATTATCTTGGATGTGATAAACACACTGAATTGTCTTTTTCCTCTTAATATGTTCAGGTATATTTTTTCAGCCAATCAGAGGGCTCACTGATTTTCTACATACGACTTACTTTACTGTAGGGACTGTGCAACATGCAATACAGAAGATTTGGCTTCCTCCTGCCCCACCCCTTTAAAGCTGCAGACCAAGCAATATCATACTTGTTTTTTTTTTTTTTTTTTAAATAAATCAGTTCTGTACTATGAGAAAATACTTGTAGCATTTTTTTTAAACTCTGAGTGACATTTTTAATATATTATAATGTAACAAGCATTTTTTGTTTCTATAGATTGTAAGCTCTCAGAGCAGGGACTCCTTTTCCTAAATGTTACTTTTATGTCTGAAGCACTTCTTCCCTTTATGTGTTATCTATATTATTTGCCTTTTATGATTGTCACGTGTATTACTGCTGTGACGCGCTATGTACTTTAATGGCACTATATAAATAGGCATACATACATAGCAACCATTTACAAAGTCACATTCCCTTCCTCTTCTAAAACAGGCTCTGGCACACCCCGCTTTTGAGCCCTGCTCTCTCTAGGAGTGCACCAATTTTATCTAGTCCCTGCCTGGTCACATGATTTTCCCGAATGCAGGCACTCAGGATTTAGTCAAAATGAGAGTACTTGGCTGTCGGTGCTCTGTTTCAAAATGAGACCGAGGGTCCCAAAGGATGCCTAGGTTGAGCCCTTAACAAAGGCAGCGTGACACTACCGCAAACGTTGTTTTATTCTTGGCACATTAAAGCCTTTTGCTTAAGTCTGTGTGCTTATGTTTCTCTCTGCCCACATTATTTTCCCCACAGAACTTTGCATCTTTGGTCCTCTTCTGCTGCACTGATGGCCATTTAGTGAACCCCCTAGCTGAATCTTCGCTGAACGATCACAGAACGGATCGATCGGCAACTTAGCTAATTACTTATTGTATGGATTGTATGGATGCACATATTAAATGGAAAAAATCCACTTTAAATAAAACCTGCAGCTTGGACTGCTGCTTTAATAGTTGTGAAGGAATCAGACTTGAGCTACTGCAGCAGTTACTACAGCCACTAATAAGCCTTAGCCCCACATGCACTTTTAGAGGACTAGCTCAGACTGAAGCCGTCATACCAGATAAACCTGTTGTCCTGGTGCATTACCAGCAGCATTACCTCCCCACCCAACCTAGTAGCACCTGTATATAATGGAGCATGTCATGCTTCTCTGTCTATCACTCACCCAATTAAGGCTTAGGGCTTAGACTTTGGGGTGCAAACCCCCAAAATTGTGTTAGAAACAAGATTCAAGGAGCAACTTTTAAACCGTTAAGTCTGTGATGCAAGCAATGCTGAGAATAAATTAGATATTCTTCCTGCGAGTTAAGGCTCCAAATTAGTGAGTTGCGACAGGAAAGTGCCTGCAACAATCATGGAATAGACAAGTGGCTTCCAAACTTTTTTGGGTTAAGGAACCGTATAATTATATAATAATATTATTATAATTCCCTGTACTGTATTCTTTGTGAAGCGCTGAGTACACTTTTGGCGCTATATAAAGACATACAATACAAATAGCATGTTCTTGTATAGCACTGCTAGTTTTACTTAGCGCTTTACAGAGACATTTGGCAGACAGTCCCTGCCCCGTGAAACTTACAATCTATGTTTTTGGTGCCTGAGGCACCTAGAAACCCTGGTTGAAAAACACTGAATTAGGTGTTTAAAACTCTACTAACCCGTTATCTGCTAAAGAGGGCCAATAAACAATGCAAAACAATGTCAGGCCTCTACAGCAGTGACGTAAAAAAACAAACATATTTTTTTTTAAGCAATTCCTATGAATTGCTGGAAGTGTACCTGAAAGAGTTTAAAAGTAGCAGGCATGGATAGAGTTAATTGCTCTGTGTGAGAAAGTAAACCCCAGGAGGCAGGGCCTGTGACTAATGCACTAGTGTCTGAATCAGAGGGAAAGAAAGTGAGAGAAATCAAAATGGCAATGTCAGCTGTGCTGCCGCAAATTAACTCCTTCAACGCCAACGGGACCTGCATATGTCCTGAGTTTCCCTTTATTGTGAAGAAGACTAAAAATGTAGTATTGTTTTACTTTCTTCCCCCCAAAAGTTCCCTCTTCCCAGTGCATGTGACTCTATAGACGATTTCTCTCATTACATAGGAATCTGATTGCCATTGAGACTTCAATGAATGATATTTCACTGGGGTTTTTACGTTTGCCTTCCTCTGGATTAACATACTGTAAATACAGATATAAGATGAGTATCTAACATTGAAATGTAACAGGTTGAACTCGATAGGCATATGCCTTTTTTAACCTTCTATTATGTAACTATCTAAATATTTATTATGAGTTTTTACAACTTGGGATATCTGTGCCTGCAATGCAGGTCTCACAGGGGGTTAATAACCCATGAGAGTGGAAGGAAGTACACAGGATGGCAGACTACCAAATGTCCCACTCTCTACCCACAGCTCCTAAAGGGGCAGTCCCTCCTGTATGTTTACTTATTTTTTTTACATTTCTGCACAGCACTGTATAGTAGGGTGTTTGTATTCACCGTCCTAGTTTTTAGTTTGCCATTATGTTTAAATTGTGTATATTAATTGAGGCCACTACCTAAATTAATAGCACTGATAATTCACTCAACATTGTAATTCTATATATGTTGAAGTGGCATTTTGGGCTGAAAATACCCTTAATCTATGGGTATTTTTGGCACAGTACAGCCAGAATGGCCGCTTCAGCATACAGTATATAGAATTACCCCTTTAATAATATTAATATACCTCAAATAACCTTATCTGAGATCAAGATCAGACATTTTTATTTGTAGCCTCCATGGAAAACAGCTGTGTTGCTTGTTGAAGTGGAGAATGTGAAAACAAACTTCACAAGTTTTCATGTGAATAATATGCTTCAGGCTTTGGGCCTTTTCAAATAAAATAAAAATAGGGTCGATAAATTGCTCTAAAGAGCATCACATTTTGTGGCAGGGGGTGGCTACACTTTAAATTCACTTCTGGCTTATTTTGAAAACGGATTGTACCGACAACACTGGAGGAAAAACAAAATGAAAATTAAGGGCCTTGCAAAACATTTGCAAGGCCCTTTATTTTCATTATGTATTTTCCCCCCAGATATGTCGGTACAATCTGTTTTTAAAATAAGCCAGAAGTGAATCGACAATGGATAAAGTTGAGTATAAGTGCTATTGACGACAAAATACCTTGTGAAATGTATTCTATTACCCAAAGTGGGTCTGTATTAGCGAATGAACAGACTCCTAACACATGAAAAAATAAATTGAAATTACTGTCCAACGTGTGTGTGTACACACACACACCTTTACAATATACTTTTACCTGTAATGAGTTAGATCCAATTTAAGAAATAATTCTATATAGAACATTGAATGTGTGTATTGAGAACAAGCACTAGTTTTATAGCAGACATAGGTTATTCAGATTTCCGAATTTAATGAAGACCATTGCCCTGCAGTCTTTGCTGGTAACTAATGTAAGAGTATGTATGTTACCACTGAATCACTCAGTCCATGACCTTGATGTCCTGTTTGCGGACACTACATATGGTCTTTTGTAAGCATCCCACGGAACAGTAAAGAAATGACTAGCCTTCTTTCCCGCCTCAAACACGACATTATTACTAACGAATACAGCGCCTTAGATTATATGTATGCGAGTATGCCATCCATGTACTTTTCATGTTTAAATGATAACTAAACTCCCCCTTGCCCCACAAACGCGCCTTTGCAACACGTTAACAAACACAAGCCGGGCTTAGCTAAAACAACCCACCGCACGGCCAGGGAAAGACGGACCAGTGCCAAAGTACAGTAATATGGGCCGCGCAACACAAACAATCCAGAGCAGTGTATCCTAAAGCATGTACACTGCGGATTAGCAATGTAACACCCGCTACTGCCCTGCATGCCCATCTTTTATTCGGAGCGGTGCAGTAGAAGAGAATGCTGCAGCCGTATCACACGCGAGCACATTCCATCCGGGCCTGCGTTCTGGACTAGAACATTACGGGGCCGAGAATTCCGCCCACTGAATGGGGGCGGGTGGGAAAGCAGCGGCGTGGCCGCGAGGTGACCAGCGCCGGTAGTCACGCACGTCATCGTACAGAGAAGGGGGGACGTGCAGCCTCGCCTTCGCGTTAAACCCCGCCCCCTCCCACACAGCCGTCTGTCTGCCGATCTCGCTGGGAGCGGACCCCGCCTCGAAATTCTGGGCGCGCTGACGTCACCGAAGTAGCCCCGCCCAGCACACGGCTATATAAGGCAGACGAGCCGCCAGCTCGATCTCTTCTTCACCGGGTCTGTCGTGAGTTCTCAGGTAAGAGCAGGAGCCACGCGGACACAGCGTGGTGGGAGCGGCGCGTGGGTGACGGAAGGTTCGGGGCCCGCGAGCTCATCATGTTTCCTCGGCCGTTGGGATTTGTCCTGTGTTGGCGTTGTCCCGCCCTGATATTGCGGTTGCGCCGGGCAGACCGTTTCGGGCCTATGTTTCCGAGGGCGGCCTACCATCCGTGTGGCATCACCGGGCAGGGGTGCCATCCGCACTCCCGCAGTGGATATCCGGGTTGTTACTGGGGGGACGCTCCCCGAGCGGCCGCTATTTCGGCGCGGATGACATGGGGGAGTCGCTATTTCGCAGTTGGCAGGCTGCAGGCCTTGTTGGGCAGTTCGGGGAGTGGGCCTGGCCGGCTTCTTATTAGTGCTGGTAACGGGGGGATCCTGGTAGCGACCTGGGCCGCCGGAGCGAGAGGGAAACTGGTCTCGATGTGGGTGACTGGTGGATTTTGGTTCATTTATCCCTCGCGTATTTGGCTCCTGATTCGGGTGTTGAATGTTTTCAATGATGGTTAATATGCACAGCCGGACTCTGATATTTGTCTTATGTGGCTGGTGCACGGCACTAATGTTTTACTGATTTAGGTGGTTAGCTTTGCACTGCGCTTCAGTGGCAGGCGTGCAATAAAGCCTATATTTAGTGCTTTCCTTGTATGGTTGCTGCAGTGTTTCAGCGAAGCGGTGGCTGTGCGCTGGCACACCCTTGTTGCCCTCTTGTGCTTTTCCTAAGAGTTGCTTATAATGGTACATGTGTGTAGCTGACTGCTGTGCTGCCTGGGATTGCGTTGAGCTTGTCTCTAGTTCTGGAAAGCTGTGCTTGCAGCTTTGGGAGGTTTCTTGCTGGTTACTACAATATAAAGATGGCCGCTGTCTGCTGATCTGCTTTTCCTCCCTCAAGATGGAGGCTGATGAGTCAGAACTGGAGACAAAAGAGCCAGTAGCGGCGCCACTTGCAGGGCCGGCCACATGCACCAGGGGGAGGAGGGGAACACTGCTCGGTCACGCCTGCTATTGGTCAACTATTACACTTTTTTAAATGACTTTAAACCAAACCTTTTACTTAAGAAAATAAGTTTTCTCTTTGTGGTGGGTGGAGCCGCATGATTCCCACCGGCACAAGTGGTTGTTGTGCAACGCCTGGACTCTGCATGCTTGGGTTTTAAACCCGGTAGTGCTTGCTTCTAATGAAAAGCGCATATTGTTTAACTTTTTTTTTGTTTGTTTTTTTTTTCCATAGGTGTCCATCGCCAAACATCTAACAAGCCACAATGGGAAAGGAAAAGATTCACATCAACATCGTTGTCATTGGACACGTAGACTCTGGCAAGTCCACAACCACCGGACATCTTATCTACAAATGCGGTGGTATCGACAAGAGAACCATTGAGAAGTTCGAGAAGGAAGCTGCTGAGGTGAGTGGGCATTTAAGTTGAGCACAATACATAAAGTTGGGGCTGTTCCATACATGCAAAGTATGTTGCCAAGTTTATATGGTGCATTATTTACAGCGAAGTACTAGATCATTGTGATTGGGGAAATTAAGTTTATTTTAACATTTACTAGGTGTTTATGGTGTATTCTTGCATTTCTGGAGGCCTTTCCAAATTGGCAATGGCGTATTGTAGTCTGGTTAATTAGCTGCTGCATATTCTTAAAATATATATATATTTATTTTAAAGTAGTCTCTTTAATATATTAACTTTAACCTGGTCTGTAAGCATTCCAAGTTTTGTTTGGGATTTTAGTGTATTACATAGTTTTCTGTTTTCAGTGCTTACTAATGCAAGGCTTTTCATGCACTTTATTTTAACAGATGGGAAAGGGCTCCTTCAAGTATGCCTGGGTTTTGGACAAACTGAAGGCCGAACGTGAACGTGGTATTACCATTGACATCTCCCTGTGGAAATTTGAGACCAGCAGATACTATGTCACTATTATTGATGCCCCTGGCCACAGAGACTTCATTAAGAACATGATCACTGGTACTTCTCAGGTATGTGGTTTGCTTGGGCAATGCATTTGTGTGAATCTCAATTTTTTGTTTCGGTTAGATCTCTAAACTTTTTGTTCTCTTATAGGCCGACTGTGCTGTCCTGATCGTTGCTGCTGGTGTTGGTGAGTTTGAAGCTGGTATTTCAAAGAACGGACAAACTCGCGAGCATGCCCTCCTGGCCTACACTCTGGGTGTGAAGCAACTGATAGTTGGTGTTAACAAGATGGATTCCACTGAGCCACCTTACAGCCAGAAAAGATACGAGGAAATTGTTAAGGAAGTCAGCACTTACATCAAGAAGATTGGTTACAACCCTGACACAGTTGCCTTTGTGCCAATTTCTGGTTGGAACGGTGACAACATGCTTGAGCCCAGTGCCAATGTAAGTCATGTTTATTTTTTTATTTTGAAGTATTTGTTTTATATACAAGTGATGTCTAGTTGATCTAATTTTGATTGGACACCACAAAACTGCTTGATCCTCAATGTTTGCTTGTTGGGTGTGTCTATTTCGCCCACTGTGGGATGATTCAGGAAACGTTTTTTGTTTGAATTATGGTACCAAGTGGCTCTTTTTTTTTCTCTTGCAGATGCCTTGGTTCAAGGGATGGAAGATATCACGTAAAGAGGCTAATGGCGCTGGAACTACTCTGCTTGAAGCCCTTGATGCCATTCTGCCACCCAGTCGTCCCACCGACAAGGCTCTTCGTCTGCCTTTGCAGGACGTTTACAAGATTGGTGGTAAGTGTGCAGATCTGCGGACTGTCGTCCCCCCCCCTTTTTTTTTTTTTATGCACACTAATGGGGTGTTGGTGTACAGCAAGGCCCAGGTAAGTAAAAGGGTGCCAAGCTTTAGCACATTCTTATTTGTTTGAATGGGGCTAAATTTGAGCTAAAGCATTTGCACCCTTTTGTGTGTTTGGGCCTAAATGTAATGTATTCAAAACGACACTTTCTCCGTGTCAGTTGCATCCTGATTAGTATAGCCTTCTAGTCTACTGCAGGGTTTTCATTGGGTTCTGTGGGCATACCTAAAGGGTTCCCTGCAATTTTCATTGATCGCAGACATGCTATTAGAGGGTTGGGGTTCCCCTGAATTTCATATTACGGTTCCTTAAAGTTGAAACCACAGGTCTAGTGATTAACTTTAGATTTTCAACTAAAGCATCAACCTTATGACTTGCACAAACTGTTACTACTCCCCCTGAATCAAATGGGTGGTGTTTTGCATGATGTAAACTTGTAGTAATATCAGCATTTGTTTGATCTTCCAGGTATTGGCACAGTACCAGTCGGTCGTGTGGAAACTGGTATCCTGAAACCAGGCATGGTGGTAACTTTTGCACCTGTGAACGTAACAACTGAAGTAAAATCTGTCGAAATGCACCATGAAGCTCTAACTGAAGCTATGCCCGGTGATAATGTTGGTTTCAACGTAAAGAACGTTTCTGTCAAGGATGTCCGCCGTGGTAACGTCGCTGGTGATAGCAAGAATGACCCACCCATGGAAGCTGGTGGATTTACAGCACAGGTATGTGTCCGTAGTGAACCCTTTAAGGATAACTCCACTACCATGCACACTGTATCTATTGTACAAGGCACATCATTTTCCTCTTATAGTGATTATTTTTAGGCGTAGGTGGAAAGTGTTGGTCCAAGCAGCCAGGGTTTTTTTTTTTCCCTGCCCCTGTCCTGAAGGAAAGATAAGCATTTGACATTGCTGTAATTTTTTTTTTCTCTTTACAGGTCATCATCCTGAACCACCCTGGCCAGATTGGTGCTGGATATGCGCCTGTTTTGGATTGTCACACTGCTCACATTGCTTGCAAATTTGCTGAGCTAAAGGAAAAGATTGATCGTCGGTCTGGTAAGAAGCTGGAAGACAACCCCAAGTTCCTGAAGTCTGGTGATGCTGCCATTGTTGACATGGTCCCAGGCAAACCCATGTGTGTGGAGAGCTTCTCTGACTATCCTCCCCTTGGTAAGTTGTCCTTTCAATATTTAGGTACTTGTTGCTGATTTGTCAGTTTGGTTGACTTGAAAAAAATCATTTTCTCATGTGCAATATGAACTAGCAGTAGGGGGCATGGTCTTAACATAAAAAATAAAATAGGTTGGCTAATGCAACCACAAAAATTGGATATTGGTTTTAGCTTGTGCTATAGGCATGCTCAAGTTTTTGCTTTCCTAATAATTGTAACGGTGGTATAGAATATTGTGGCTTAACAACTGTTTCTATTTTTAGGTCGTTTTGCTGTACGTGACATGAGACAGACTGTTGCTGTTGGTGTCATCAAGGCAGTTGAGAAGAAGGCTGCTGGAAGTGGCAAGGTCACAAAGTCTGCTCAGAAAGCTCAGAAAACGAAATGAATGTTTAGCAAATCACCAGCCACCTCAGTCTTAACCAGCGGTGGAAGATCGGTCTCAGAACTGTTTGTCTCAATTGGCCATTTAAGTTTAATAGTAAAAGGCTGGTTAATGATTACAATGCATCGTAAAAGCTTCAGAAGGAAAGGAATGTTTGTGGACCATTTGTTTGTGGCAGTTTTAAGTTATTAGTGTTTTAAAATCAGTAATTTTTAAATGGAAACAACTTGACCAAAATCTGTCACAGAATTTGAGACCATTAAAGTTAATGAGAACATGTGTTGTGTTTACATTGCATGGTTTCTGCTGATGGCAGTAAGTGGGAGGAGGGGGTCACTAATGGGGAACTGGGTCAGCAGAGCTTGCCTGCCAGTTAAATAGCAATGCTTACATTTAATTTCATGATGTATAAATTGGTCTTTCATGGTGTTGACACAACAATTTTAAAGCAACATTTCATTCAAAATACTTTATTTTTCATACACCATTTGTGTAGTAATACTTTTTTTAGGCCCATGATTTTTAATGTTGAGATTCATTGGGTTGCTGTAATGACTAGGCAGCAACATTGCATTAACTGGGAAGCTGGATCTATGCTAATCTGCTGTTAAGACATTTGCAGTGCTGTAGTAAATACAGCAGTTTTTATTAACTGGGCTGCTTGAAGAGGTTAACGGATATATCATCCAGCAAGATAAGTGACAGTTAATTAAGAGCACTTGGGCATGATCTACTTGCTTGAGATTGGTTTACAGCACTATGGTTTACGGTGTACTGTGAGTTGTGAAAATAGGATTGTCCAGTGACAGATAAAACTGTGGTAAAGTGACAAAACAAAATGTGTCTGACATCTATTCCAATGTCACATTGCAAAGCCAGTATAACCTACTCATCTGTAGGTTTTACTGGCTATACAGTTGAAACCAGGTTGGGCTTAAAAGCCGTAATGTGGCAGGTATATGCTTATGGCTCCATGTAAAAGGTGACACATCATTTTCATGTCCTTACCCAGATTCCTGGGGTGCTGTGAAAGCATATGCTAAGGCAGCGGTGCGCAAACTGGGGCGCGACACTGCCGACGGGGGGCGCTGGGTTTACAGAGGCCCCGCGCACTTCCCGAAGGCACTTAAATTAAGTGCCGGGGGAGCTGCAGGGCCTCTGTAAACCTAACTTACCGTGGCTCCGGCGGCTTCCTCCCTGCGGCGCCATGGCAACGTGGCGTCAAAATGACGCTGCGAGGTCATGTGATGTCACATTGCTATGGCAACGTGACGTCATTACGCCGGAGCGCGGGTAAGTTGGGGGGAGCGAGGGGACAGCCGTCAGGGGGGCGCAGGGAAAAAAGTCTGCGCCCCCCTGTGCTAAGGCACGGGTGCGCAAACTTCCACCCAGGCACACCTCTGCCTCTCGGTGCCCCATGTCTCCCCTGCTCGACCCTGGTGTCAAATGACATCACATTGCCATGGTGTCATTGGATGCCGGTTTACTAGGACAATATGTTGCTGGAAGGGAAGTGTATTATAGAGGCCTTGTGCGGTCCCTCTGCATTTAAGTGCCTGGGGTTAGCGCGTGGGACCTCTAGAATTGCTTTGCACCCCCTAGTTTGTGCACTGCTGGGCTATGGGATAATAGTGACAGGGAGGGCTGCAGACCTGTTTGAGACAATGTATTCACAAGGTAGTACTTTGCTATATTATGTATACCTTATTTTTTTTTAAGAAAGTTACCTGGATGGGGTTTTTACTTTTTTTTTTTAACCTTCTCTTCCCGACCCCTCCTAAAAGGCTACACGCATGCTCCATGGCACTTGCCTATAGATTTTAGGAAAATGGTACTGGGGATATTTTAATCTTGCCCTTTTAGTTCTTGGGTATGCATCTGCGAAAGGATTGCACAGCTAGCTGGAAAATGACATGGTTATAAGGTTTATCCAGGCCTGCATTCTGTTAATACTTTATTTGATTGTGGTGAGTAAAAAGTGTTAACCCTCCATCATGCAGGGTGCAATTAGTTTATCTGCATGTTTTCTTTTCCTCAGCTTTCTCTGATCATGCATCATTATGTTGCAAACTAAGGATTGTGCTGTGACCTGCAAATAACACTTTCATCCTATTAATATTCAGAGCTACCATAAAGCTTGCTGTAATGTTATGCCAGGGACAAGAAAGTACAGGTGTCTTCAGTTGGACCCAATGCATGATCCTATGAGGTTCAAAAGCTGATACTGTAAAATGATAGTACAATAAAATGTATACTTTTAATGACTGGGTCCACTGATTCTCTACTTTCTTGTCCCATAACTAATCAACAGGGCTACTTGACCAGTTAGTGCAGGGGCCTGCAGCCTCAAAGGGCCATTTTATATATTAAAAAAAATGCATGAATATTACACCACTACAAACTCATAATGTACACCAACTGCATTAACATGGCAAAAATATGTGCGAATAAAATGCATCTCAATAATCCCTTTAGTTAATTTATTTCCCCCATTTTCTGGGCAAAACTCATTACAAATACACATACATTCACTACCCCCTGGCCCCACCCCCACTACACATACTTTAACACACACCCCCCCTCCCTATAGCAAATGAAAATAACACCTGTGAGCACACTTTCAAATGTTTCATACCGTCTGCAACCCTGTTATTTACCATTACCACACAGCATAGTGTGCTTCCACTGTAGCAAGGGATTCTGGGAAATGACATGCAGTGTCACCTTTGCTTCAACGCCATTTTGACATGGACCCTAAATGTATGCTTGCTGCATTATAAATACAAATAAACATTAGCAGGCCCCCCAAATACACATCACCCACCCAAATATATACACATTACTACATTCGGCCTCACCTTCACTCCTGCCAGTGGTCGGGCCTCTTGTTACCGCTGGACCCGGCGTCTCCCCTATTGCTTCCCTAACTCCTGTACTGTCCACGCTGGGCTCTGACATCGGCTCGCACCGGCATAAGAGCCCGGCGTGAGACGAGACGAGTCAGCAAGCAGCTGGGGAGATGCCGGGTCTGGCAGTAATGGGGCCCGATCAGCGCCGCCTGTGCCCTATACCCACGGCCAGGATATTGAGGGAGTCAACAGCTGGGGGTTGGTAACCTGCAGAGAGCCACAAGTAGGAGTTGAAAGCCACAGGTTGCCGGCCCCTGAGCATATCCTGTCACTTTTGATACACATTATATGCCCAGGACATACTTGAAAACGAGAGGTAACTCAATGTATTACTTCCTGGTAACACATTTTATAAATAAAAACATGAAGGTCAAGGGGAAAAAAGTGACTGATGCAAACATTGTTTCATTAAAACAGCTTTATTTGCACAATTAAATGACTAATGAACAAGAAAAAATTCGGTCCACATTAAAAGAAAATATAAATTTTAATTGGACTAACATTTTACAGTACAGTATAAGCATTTGAACCTCAGGATTCTTCATTGGGACCAACTCACACCTTAGCACTGTATGCAGTAGAAATTTTGAGTTTTAGTAGAGATTGAGTACCCATGTCTATTACAAGTAAAAAGTATCTCAGGTACTTGGATATAAAAGGCCAAACTTATGATATACGGTAGCACAATTTTCAATTGAATTTTTCCCTTTTATAAAGCTGGTACAATTCTTTTGCAGCTGTGAGATTGAGTAAATAACCCCTTCTGGCACTGAATGGCTCAACATGTCTTCTGGAGTAGCACAATTAAGCAAATATTTCCAGAGTGACTTGCTAAACATCCTCAAGGACAGACATTTGAATGGCATAGAGGCTTCTTTGACATAAAGCAGCCTAAAATAAAATTGAATAGGCCCAAAGTTATTAAAGGTGCAAAACTTTTTCCATGATCCACTAAGTGCTGATCCAGTTAATGCTTGATATGATAAGCTGTATTGGTGCTTGGTGAATGTAACCCATTAAGTACCATTCACTAAAGGGAGCTTTTTTTTAAGCATTAGCATTTTTTTAAATTTGAATTAAAGGAGATGAGATGTGCCAAAGTATCACAGCATGACCCGATATCCATGATGCTATGATGTCTTGATCTTGCAATTGAATTTTTTTATTTTACATCCGTGTTTTCTTCAATTGAAAACGTGTGTGGCTTTTACAATAATGCAAAGAAAACAATGTGTGCTGTGCATTTTCAAGTACATTGTGATTGCATCAAGCACAGCTTAGGTGCCTCTTTGCAGCAATGTGGTAAGAGTTGTTCAGCAACTTCAATAAATCACCCTACTATGAATGAATACATCAGTCATATACAGTACATGTATAATACTTTTCATTACATATATAAGATGAGGGTATGTGAAGTTCAAAGCTACTCTAGCCAATCAATATATTTTCAAATCATTTCACTACTACATTCAAATACATTTGTCTGTACCTTGAAATGGCATATCTAAAAAAGAGAAGACCTCACGTTCAAACTAGGAACATCCAAACAGTTTTCAGGTTGTGCAGCAGGACTTGGTTTTTTCATGCCCAGTCCATATGGTATACTCACCTGTGTGCAAAATCATTTGTATGTTCCTTGAAAAATAATTTAAAAAGTAGGCATGCGCTGCCAACGTGTGGTTATTTTCAGTGCTTCACTGCAGCAAGGGATTCTGGGAAAATTAAGCCATAATGTGTGTTCCTTGTTGCCAAAAGAATAAAAATGCACACATAGGCACTTCTAGAGGTAAATTAATACACATTCCCAGCACGCTCTAACTCCAACACCCACCACATTATAGATAAATAAATATATAAGAATGGCCGCCGTATGAATCCCACGCTGGATGTGGCCTCGTGCGTGTGCGCAGTGTCGTAGTGATGTAATCGCGCTATCAGAGTCCCTGACGCAATTCGTCACCACTGGGCGACTTTTTCAAAGGGCTGATAGTGGATAGACTTATAGCCAGTTCGTTGCTTAGCAACCCGTAATTGAGCAAAAAAAAAATATTAATGAATTGAAGTATTTATTGAGGGAAAAAAAATACGTTGGTTTTTCCATAGATCCTTCCTGCGTTATTTTTTCATTATTTTAACCTTATCCATATCTTGTTCTTTTGCCAGTTATTTATTTATATATTGTATATCACATATAGCCCATTCTAATCAGAACATCATGGGTTAAATAATTGCTCAATTACGGGTTGCTAAGCAACGAACTGGCTATAAGTATACAGCACTGCAGTCTATCCACTATCAGCCCTTTGAGAAAGTCACCCAGTGGTGACGAAACACGTCAGGGACTCTGATTACGTCACTACGACACTGCGCACGCGCACGAGGCCACATCCAGCGTGGGATTCATACGGCGGCCATTCTTAGTGGAGAGGCGATTGTCTGGACTCCGGTGGACTAATTCTAGTCGGCAAACGGCACCCCTGGCATCCGGTGAGCTGTGATCTCTACACGCAGCCCTGAGGGAGCCCACAAGTACGGACGTTTTGCAGCAAAGAAACCGGATGGTGGTGATATTATCACAAATTGCCTTATTATCATTTTACTCTTGTGAGTGTGTTTCTTTCCCCCCCCCCCCCTTCCCCTTTTTAATATTAAAAACACCGTTTTATGCTATGGGGCGTGCGCTCTCTCTCTTTTTTTGTTTTTATATATATATATATATATATATATATATCTCAAATATTCCTGTATGCTCATTTGCATGTCTTAGGCAGATATATATATATATATATATATATATATATATATATATATATATATATATATATATATGTTTGTGTGTGTGTGTGTTTCTGAGAGCTTCCTGGGTATCTGAATATATGTAATTTCTTATTTATTGTCCCATGGACTAAACTTTGTGAAATATGTGTAAGTGCCTGAAGGGATTAAATAAATTAAGCATATGCTTTTGTGATTTATTGCAATTAAAAGTTGGCCAAAGCCAGTATCAGAGTTCCCTTATTATAAAGGTGAACTGTGGGTGCACAAATACCCTAGTGTGAAATATTAAAACTTATACATATCTCTTTCTATCAGCCATAGACACTCATCTGTTCTTCGGGGAGGGGGGGTGATGTGTAGTTTTTGGAGGTGTATGGCTCCTCCCCTCAGGACAGCACCCCTACCAATCCTCCAATTAGCATAAAGGTATCATAGACCTCATTGTCAGTCTACACATCGCCCTCCACTGAAAAGCAGGTGAGTGTCTACGGCTGACAGAAAGAAGAGATATGTGTTAGTTTTAATATTTCACACTAGAGTATTTGTGCAATAAATTAGGATTCAAATTATTTTATTTCTCAAAATCTACTGAAACAATTTTCACCAGGCTTGGAAAAACAATTTAGATCGATAGTCTCACTCAAGTCTGTCCGATTCAAGTTATGACTTTAGCCTTATTGGAAGGTTGTCAGTCAACCCACATCTGGACAGTCGTACGGTCAAATTATGTCATATCTCATATGTAGTATATACATGTAGTAAATTAAGTTATAAAAGCGTGCAAAATCATGCATAATTAATTACTTTAAAACCTGGAAATCTGAAAGTTATTAACCTCTCAAAATATCTATCAAACTCATGAGCACTATTACAAATGTTTATTGGATACAGTATCTCAGAACTAATTAAAAAAAAATGCTCTAATTTAAAAAAATGCTACTTCAAAACCATGTATACCAGGGGTGGGGAACGTCAGGCCCGAGGGCCGTATAAGGCCCGAGGGCCGTATAAGGCCCTCGAAATCATTTGGTCTGGCCCTGCTAAGGCAACTGCTATAACCGGGGTCGCGCTCATTTAAAAAAACATGGCCGTCCCGCGCCCGATTGGGAGGAGGTGGTGTGAGGCGCCAGCACCCCTACACGATCCCCAGCAGCACCGTACTAGCCCCAGCAATCCCCCAGTAGCCACCGTACTTCCCCCGCAGCAGTCCCTGCACTTCCCCATGCTTCTCTAGCAGTTCTCCCCGCACTTACCCCAGCATCCACCCAACACGATCCCCCCAGCAGCAGCAGCAACTACCAGGGGTAGGGGGGCAGGGTTCTGTGTGCCTACATGCCTGCCGTGTGCCTGCCGTGTGCCTGCCTGTCTGTGTCTGTATGTCCCGCGAACGATGTTATAAATATCCAAATGGCCCTTGGCAGAAAAAAGGTTCCCCGCCCCTGATTTATACATTTATCCTTACAGAATACATGTTTTCATTTAATAACTTGTTTCTCAACATCTCTCCTACTATATGCTCTTGCACTAAACCAAACTGCCATAAATCTAACTTCTTTCTCACACTTGGTGGCGTGCAACAAACTTACGGTATTTTGGTTTAGTATATATGTTTGTGGAAAGTATATTACTGTCAATTGTCACAAGTACATCTAAAAAATTCATGCATTTCTCTTGAAAATTGATTGTGATACGGATAAGGCTCTCAAGGGTGTTCAATGTATGAACAAAATCTATGAAGTCAATCTGTGTACCCATGCAAAGTAAAAACAAGTCATCGATATATCTACAGTAGTAGATAATGTTTCTATGATATTTATCAGATGCTTGAATGTAGGTGTCCTCAATAGATTGGCAAACAACGGGGGGCATGTGGGAGCCCATTGCCATGCCAGTTAATTGTAGATAATAGCTACCTTCAAATTTAAAGTAGTTACATGTCAAAACAAGGGTCATCAAGTCAAGTAGGAATGCAACAGGGTTCCAGTGTGAATTGAACTGGTCAGGATTTTTTCAACAGCTCTAGGACCGGCATGGTGTGGAATCACAGTATAAAGACTGGCCACATCCATAGTTAACAACAGTGTATTCTTAGGGATGGGACCAGTTGGTCTAAGTTGGTTTAAGAAATGTGATTTCCTTCAAATATCCTCTCAATGTCAATAACTGTACATGTGGTTGCAGCCATAAATCGATATATATTGCGATGACTGACAAAGAACCACATGCAGAAATAATCCAACAAGGGGGATGGGGATGGGGAAGGGGAACCCTCGTTCAGCGAGGATAGGTTATGCAATCAAGGTAGCAATGCTCGGCTGGGATAACGAATTGTAACGACAGAAAAGAAGAAGATCCCAGATACGAAAGCACTCAAGCCCCTACGTAATAATAGGAGTGAAATGAATAATGAAGTGGAAATACTTATATTTTATTAGGTAATTAGATTAAAATAAATGGCTACAAAATAACGACGAACTACAGATATGTAGTAAAAAGAGTACTCGGATCGATGATCGATGAGCCCTTTGATCTGTGTGCAGTGTTTCAGTGCATAGAGTCCGTGCTGTTACTATCTACTTCATAAATACAGCTCAACCCCGTTATAGCCCGATCCGCTATAACGCGGTTTGAGCATGGACCCCGAATTTAAAAAAAAAATGTTTCCACACTGCATACACAGCACACTGCATACACTCACAGCACATTGCACACACAGCACAATGCATACACTCACAGCACATTGCACACACTCACAGCACACAGCACACTGCATACACTCACTGCACACTGCACACACTCAGCACACAGCACACAGCACACACAGCACCAGCACACTCTCACAGCACACTGCACACACTCACAGCACACACAGCACCAGCACACTCTCACAGCACATTGCACACACTCACAGCACACATCACACTGCATACACACACTGCATACACACACTGCACACACCATACACGCACACAGCACACTGCACACTGCACACACTCACAGCACACTATACACTCACAGCACACACAGCACCAGCACACTCTCACAGCACACTGCACACACTCACAGCACACACAGCACACACAGCACACACAGCACACACACACAGCCCCCCCCCCCTACCTTTGGTGTCACAGCCCACCTTTGGGGGCATCGTAGGGCTGCTGGGGGAGAGGGGAGGAACGGTGCAAGGCTGGGGGATCGTCGCGAGGCTGGGGGGGGGGGGATAGGTGGGGGGGGATCGGTGCTAGGCTGGAGGATAGTTGCGGGGATCCGTGGTTGGCTGGTGCGGGCGGAGCTTCTGAGAGGAGTGTGGGGAATGCTGGGAGATCTACAGTGGCTGCTAGGGGCCATGTAGGGCTGCCGGCATCTCACTCCACCTCCCTCCTCCTCCCGATCTGGTGCGTGGTGGCCATTTTTAAAAAAAAATTAGCGCGACTCCAGTTATAGTGCGGTCGGATCGGGTGGCTCCGGAGGACCGCGCTATAACGGAGTTGAGCTGTATATGATGTACTCCACTGGTCAAATCTTACTGTGTATAGGGCTGTAACGGACCTAGATGCTAGTTTTAACTGGTCCCTATCAATAACGAGTAACATTGTAGGGTTTGTGGCCAAATGTCTATATACTGGCTGCATTGCCGCACTTGGCCATAGTAAAACAACTTCTATGTGCTCAGGGTAATTGAAACACTTGAAGAATATCTTGTGCTGTATTAACTACTTCATTATTAATTTCACTCATTATTACGTAGGGGCTTGAGTGCTTTCGTATCTGGGATCTTCTTCCTATCTGTCGTCACGTGCAGAAATAGTCTAACATGGCTATTTTCTGCTTTATATATATATATATATATATATAGTCAGGTATGGAGATTAGCACTCACGGTTTTGTTGCAGGAGGCAGATGCTTGTCCCATAGAGAGTATGTAGACATATGGAGACCAGGGGATCCTGATAGCCAAAAAGAGACAGCACACTGCAGGTATGGTATCAAAAAAGTGTATTCAGTAACACAAGGCCGCCAACGTTTCGGTCCTCCCAAAGGGACCTTCCTCAGGGCAGTGCCCTAAGGAAGGTCCCGTTGGGAGGACCGAAACGTTGGCGGCCTTGTGTTACTGAATACACTTTTTTGATACCATACCTGCAGTGTGCTGTCTCTTTTTGGCTATCAGGATCCCCTGGTCTCCATATGTCTATATATATATATATATATATATATATATATATATATATATATATATATATATATATATATATATATATATATAGATGTATCAGATGAGTCTCTGTGAGAAATGTAGCTGTATGTTCATCAAGGAAGTTATTAGATTTGCCAAATGACATACATTAATTAATCCTCAGTTTGAACATTATTGTAAGGTCATGTGTCAGTTTTTGAAGTGAAACTTCTTTGCTGGCGCCTACAGGGTTTTCATGGGGAAAAATCCTAGCGTTGTAACGAAAAACCGCAACACGAGTGACATCGCTTGCGCCCGTCGCGCAAAAAAAACCTGTCGGGTCTCGCCCCACATGCGCAGTGGTGACCGGACTCTGGCGCACATGCGTAGTGGCGACCGGACTCTGGCGCACATGCGCAGTGGCGACCAGACTCTGGCGCACGGCCGGGCTTGGCGCTTGGGAGACAGACACCCAGGCAGGCACACACACACAGGCAGACGCACAAGCACACACACAGAGGCAGGCACACACACACAGGCACCAGATATGCGCACACACAGAGATATATAGTTATACTAACTAAGTGCAAATAGCTAAAACAGAGGTGTGTGCCGAGCAAGTGTGTTCTAAGTCAAACTTCTTTGCGATTTGCCACTGACATTGTGTTTTGAATTTTAATTAAAAATATCACCGTCACAAATACAATATCTGACAAAACAGTGACCAAAGACAAAGAAGTTTCACTTAAAATGCGTGTGCTCAGCACACACAACTTTTTTTTTATATGCTGTTTCATCAGCTAATTGACTCAAAATTTCAAAGATAGGAAAAACGTTGTTTGTCCCTGAATTTCCAACATGTTTCTATTCCTGTACAGTGATCAACTAATTCCACCCTCAGGGCCCTGAGGAGAGGTTGGAAAACCACAGCCCTAGTTCATGACTCAGTGGGCTAGGACAGGTTAATTTGTCAATTTCTATATACATATGGCAACAAAATAAGTTTGTGGGGGCCCATATTGTGTTTTGAAATCACTGCTGAAATGTTACCTTATTTAAGTATTTCTTTCTTGATTAGACTCTATAATAGATACAAAGGAGAAAATACATTGCTCCAAACACTTTGAATAGCTGTTTCAATATTTGTAGATATGTGTGCTACCAGGGTGATCAAATATATGCAGAGATAAATGAGTTGTGTTAAGAAACACTTCCCATGTAGAAAAGACCCTATTTGGTGTGCACAACAGACATATCTAGTTATATAATATGTAGGTCTGGGGATGCACAGCTGAAAGGCTGTTAAAATAATTAAACTTTATTAATGTATCAAATAATAAAATTACACTTTAAAAAGTAAATCTGTAAACCATGTACTGTTATAGATATACTGTAGTGACGCAATTGCAAACCAGTTCTGACAGTGTCTAGTCTTACTGGTACTGCAAAAATTCCACTCTGATAGGCAGTGCTGTTCTGCCTTTTTACAGGTGGAGACAGCTCCTAGATATGGAGCTAATGGAACAGGAGCAGTGATGTGAGTGCTGCCTGATAATGAACAGTACTGTACATACATAACTGTGGAATAAGCTAACTTTTGTGACGTAATTGCAAACTAGTTCTGACAGTGTTTAGTCTTACTGGTACTGTAAAAATTCCCCTCTGATAGGCAGTACTGTCCTGACTTTATATAGATGGAGACAGCTCCTAGATGTGGAGCTAATGAAACAGGAGCAGTAATGTGGGTGCTACCTGATAACGAACAGTATGTACATAACTTATTCCACAGTTAGCTTGAAATTCTTAGGTTTCCCCTATAAAGCGCGTGGGTGCCATCTAGTGGCCAAGTCTTTTTAGACCCGATCTTTTCCTCTTGTTGATATTGTGAAAGCGTTGTTGATGGTAACTAAATTACTATCTCTTGTTAAATGATATCCCAGAGAGGAGATAGGACTATTAAGTCATCATTTGCTTTGAGGTAAGTATCTAGACACATAGTGTTTAAGCAACGCTGTAATGATGGTACAAAGTGCTGTGTTCTCCTCAGTATTTGAGTGCGTTAGTGTAGGTGGTTGTTTAAAATATCAGTGTGTGCCGCACATACAGTATCTTGCTTCTTAACCTAGCGGTCCCACTTGGTAGAGTATGAGAGTTAGGTTGATGGCTATTGTGTAGTGGCAGTCTCCACTAAATATATAGTCTATAATAGCCAGTCAAAGTGTTAAACTACTGTTCTTGATCACACGAAAAACGAGCAGGTTCACTGCATACAGAGACCATATACAGAGCGTCTGATGTATATGAATTACAGTATGAGGTCAGGGTCCTGATATCTCTCTTAGAGCAGATACTTATGAAGTAACACAGAGTAGGTAGAGTGTTGCTGTAGTGGGTAGTACCAAATTAGTACCGCTTTCTGCTGAGAGGGGTGTCCGGCAGCCAGATCCCATTGCTAGCTCTGACTCAGCTTATTTTGTTCATGTTTTTATTTCCCACACTCCCGTTTCTTTTGGAGAGAGAGAGAGAGAGAGAGAGAGAGAGAGAAAGAAAACAAGAAGAAAAAACAGGCGCTCTCCGTTCGTGCAGTAATGTCAGCCACAAACTCGCCTCTTTGGGAAACGCCCTACGCGTCCTTAGTGACGAAATGTGTAGGGCGTTTCCCAAAGAGGCGAGTTTGTGGCTGACATTACTGCACGAACGGAGAGAGTACCTTGGAGCTGTTGCTATTTTGCTTGGGACTGCTGTCGCTTCCGGTTTTGCAGTTGCCTGCTGGTGAGCAGTGAGAGCTGTGGGAGGTGTATCTGGAGGGAGTCTCTGACCGTGTTGCTGATTATTATATCATCTGGCTGCGGTGGCTCCAGTGCAGTGCAACTTGTTGAACCAACGGATACACCAGAGTTGGCACCAACGGGACAGGCTGATACATTCCCTTCACAGCTTCAAGGCGATTGAGTATATCTCATAAATGCTATTATTTTTACTGTTTGTGAGTGCACTTTTTATATTTTACAATCCCATAAATACTGTTCTATACTTTATCACACTAGGAGTGCGCCTGTTTTTTCTTCTTGTTTTCTGCAGATATCCTTGGGATTTGGTGATCCTTATATACGGGCAGCAAAACTCCAGTGGACTAAGTACATTTTTTGGAATTTCAACTGACATCTGTTTTTTTTTTTATGTTTCTTGTTTTTTATTTTTTGCTATAGATTCCAGTTGTTTTTATCACAAATTCGCCCTTTTGGGGATTCTTTGGTCAATAGCCTTGTTAACTCTATCTGATTTACACAGCTGATTTATCCTTATCAAGCTTCCTAAGGCGCTACTCCAATTTGATATATATATATATATATATATATATATATATATATATATATATATATATATATATATAAAACGGGTGTAATCTGTTGTTAGAACGGCCGGAATAGGTGTCAGGTAGAAAGGACCGTTAATAGCTGTGACTCAGCTTCTGTTAATCATGTTTGCACTTGCTACACTCCCGTTTGTTATGGGGAAAGAAACCCCCGTTTGTTTGGCACTGCTGGATGTTTGCTCGGCCTACAAGGACAGCTTCCACTGACACCAATCATATTTAAGTAATAATCCTAGAAGAACAGGGCATTACTGGCCAATAATGTCCTGGCTGGAAGAGTTGAAGGCCCGAGGCGAAGCCGAGGGACTTTAACCCAGCCAGGGCATTATTGGCCAGTAATGCCCTGTTCTGAGGGGATTATTACTATTATAGGCTAAATGTAGGCTTTTTTCATAAATAATAGACACGTTTGTATAGTTAAATAGATTTTTTTATTAAAATAAAATGGTAAATACATGAAACCACCTCTATATACGCTTACACTGCCGATATCTTTATCCACACACTGCTGCCCCCTCTGTGAAAACACGTACACACACACACACACACACACACACACACACACACACACACACACACACCAGCTCAACACACACAACACAGCACCTCTACACACACAAGCACACCACACACACAACACAGCACCTCTACACACACAAGCACACCACACACACAACACAGCACCTCTACACACACAACACAGCACCTCTACACACACAAGCACACACACACACACAACACAGCACCTCTACACACACAAGCACACCACACACACAACACAGCACCTCTACACACACAAGCACACCACACACACAACACAGCACCTCTACACACACAAGCACACCACACACACAACACAGCACCTCTACACACACACACACACACACACACACACACACACACACACACACACACACACACACACACACACACACACACACACACACACACACATACACACACACACACACCAGCAGCTCTACACACACACACAAGCTACTGCTACACATACAACAGCACAACACACACACACACACACACACACACACACACACACTAAAAAATGCAGCCACTTACTAAACTTTGCACTCTCCCCCCTCCTCTACACACAACACAGCACCTCTACACTTACCCCCCCCCCCCCACACACACACACACACACACACACACACACACACACACACACACACACACACACACACACACACACACACACACACACACACACACACACACACACACACACACAACACTGCACCTCTATACACAACACAGCACCCCTACACACAACACAGCACCTCTACACACACACAAACTGCTGCTACACACACATGCTACACCCATAAACACTGCTGCTGACACTGACACACAAACACACTGGAGCTCTAAACACACACACACACACACACACACACACACACACACACACACACACACACACACACACACACACACACACACACACACACACACACACACACCACAACAGCACAGCACTGACACACACAAATTCCAGCCACAAAGAAACTGCAGACAGCCACTTACTTCTTTCCAGCCCCCCCTCCCCCTCCCCCTCCCCATGCCCCAATTCAACTGAATCTGCCAGAAAATCTCAGTCTGCTCGGGAGGGGGAGGAGTCAAACCATGGCTGATACTTTTTGACCAATCTCCTGCCCTGTCTCAGAGCTGTTACTTCAATCAGACGAATCCCGTGCCCTGTCTCAGCTGTTCTGAAAGTTGATTGGCTGGAAATAAACACATTGAAAACTACACATTCTGCTGCTTAAATTCCGGGCATTACTGATTGGTTAAAATTCCGGGCATTATCCAATCAGAGAGAAGGGTTTTCAATAATGCCCTGAATTTTACTGCTTTAGCCTATAATACAAAGTGTATATATATATATATATATATATATATATATATATATATATATATATATATATATATATATATATATACATATATACATATATATATATATATATATATATATATATATATATATATATATATATTGGTATAATCTGTGTTCAGATCTTGTACACAGGGGAGCGTAAAGAATTAGTTTGATTGACACTTGAGATATGGTACCATGACCTCGTGTGGAGGACAAGGTGTCTAGACCAAGCGTTAATACTGATATCGTTTGAATATATAATATTATATTAGGAGAGTCTAGGAATAACTGGTTTACAGATATTACACAGGCACTAGGGAGTGCCTACTGACCCGACGTACGTTTCGTTGCAAGGACGACTTCTTCATAATAAATGCATCTGAATTTATAATCATATCATGTGCTGGCAATGAGCTTATTAGCAAGGTCACTTTGTATTCTTTAGATTTCAAAGCCAAATGAGTTTGACATCATGCTGCAGATACCAATGGACAGAATGAAGCTGACAGACTTTGACACAAATGGCAAAAATTGCGCTTTTTATACTGGCATTTAAGAAAGTTCCAGGAGGTAATCCTTTTGCCGATTACTTACAGTAGATGGAAATTTATCAGCCAGCAAAATGCTGTCTAGTTTAAGAAAAATTATTAAGAATGGAATCACAAAGTTAGGTAAGTTATTCCCTTCATTATATTTCAAATATTTCACATGCTGTATGCATTTGCATTTCTAGTTACAACCGTATGGGTATAAATGAAAGAATTTCAGATGTAGAGATAGGATGGATTTGATTAGTGAATAAAATCTATTGTTACTCATTGATCTCCATTTGAAATATGTCAACAAGCACACCATAGTTTAAAATCTGATATGTCATTTATATAAACAACTGTGCCATTAATTTACAAAGTAGCAGAGCAAATGAATTAAATCTTCAAGGAAATAACACAAAAAGCAACCTGCGCATTATTTTAACAAGAATTATAATGGAGAGACCAGCATAAAAAAATATTTCAACACCCTATAGACCCCACTAAGGAACATTCAACACAATTTGAAACACAAATCTATGGCTACCAAATAGGGTTTCCTTCATAGAGTAGAAACAATGAGTTTAGTTTGGCACAAAAAAGTAAATTCAATAATAAATAGATGTAATGCTTGGTTTGCTAATAAATACAGAAAGCAGTAAGCACCCTGGGATGATAACTCGGTGCGTGTCCCTGCTTCTGAATGGGATAACCACTGAGTTAATCCTATCGGGGCAGACACAAGCCTTTAATAGATGTGCAAAGGAGTCACAGAGAGAAGCTTTCTCTCTTTGTCCCCCTGAGCAGCTGTTATAGCAATCAAATGTTTCATTATTTTTATATACTGTATTGAAGCAGAGGGTCTCTGTTGGTGAACCCCATTCATTTCAACTCTGGGGCCCCCATGCTTCCGGAAATATAGACCTCCATAGGGGGTTCCAGTAGCCGCTCCGGCTGGGCCCACATGGCATGGCGCAGCTTTAAACCCCAGCCGGAGCGGGTTCACCACCTGTGCCCTCAATGTGGGCACAGCTACCCACATTGGCAATCAGTGGACACTCTATAGTAAATAAATGTGTTACTTACCTCTGCTAGGATGAAGGCCGTCCTCTTCATCCTCACCGGCACCAACATCCAAGAAAGGGCTGATGCCCATCCTTTAACACACTATCTACTGGATAGTAAGCCCTTAATTACTTTACCACATACACCGGTGCAACATCTTTGTCCTGGGATGGAAGGTTAGGCCTCCCAGGGGGGGAGGGGGTGTAGTGAGAGAGGGGGGGTTAACCGTAGCGATTAGCAACTAAGGTAATGAAGGGAGTAATGTATATTTAATGTTTTACCATTTTATTATTTTTCTAAGGTACTGTATATAGAACAAAGTTCCGTAGTTACAGTGCTCAAATGTGGGGAAGGAGAACAAAAATGTCCTGCAGTAATGAGGGAGAACTCACACACTCATTACCTGCTTCTCGATACCGGAAGTGACGTATCGAAATGCACTGATTGATTACTGCTCAAATGAATGTTACACATATACGTCACATAAAAAATTAATTCTATAGAAAACAGACAAATTTGTCATGTGGCCATGAGAGAGGACCCGCATGTATCCAAGTAATCCGCAAAAACTAATGAAATAAATGCGGACAAACATATAGTGATTAAAAACAAAAGGCTGTATTTGGTGGAGCTATTGAGGACATCAGATTCGTATTGCCTATAATATCATATACAGAAATCTATAAACTAATATATATAGAGAGAATTCCACAAGGGAAACAACGGAGCACAGCAAGAGAAAGGAGGGGGCTAAACACCAATAAAAATAAAAATCCTTTAATTCGTGATAGACATCATGGTGTGGGATGGGTAAAAAAGCTCTTGCGCGTTTCGGGCCGTCGCCCTTTGTCAAAGAGAATGTTTTACACACTGCGTCTGCCGCAGCTGATATAGGAGTCCCCCCTCCTCCAGCTGATCAATGACGTATGTGTCAAATGGCGCGAAATCGCTATGCTACAATCTGATTAGCCCAAAGAAGGAGCCAATGGGACGAATGACATAGTATAACTATGCTCGAGTCAGGGGGCAGTCCCAATCAGATGCGCAGTGACTGTGTGTCACAAGGAACAACACAGTGAAAAGTACTATAGCGTAATCAATAATAAAAAAAAAAAAAACACAAAACAACAAAAATAAAGCAACATTAGATGGATTAAAAAAAGACAGTCTCTTAGGCAGTCTTATAGAGTGATCTGGAGAGGTAGAGGATACAAAAATAATGAAGCATATAAAACGGATCACTATTAGTGGGCCAGTAACTTATCATAATGGCCCACATAGTATAGAGTTGTCAGTGAGGATCATACAATAACAATATGTCTGGAAAGGATGCACTTGGAATACATTGATAGGGAATAAGCAAAAAGAACAAATAATAAATGCAAAATATATGAATAAATATATTAAATTATAGTTGTCATACAATGATATGTAAGAGAACAACAATATTAATATAGAATAAACAGTACAATAATATGATGCTAAAAATAATAAATTATAAAAAATTATAAAAAAACAAAACCAAAAACAGGAAAAACACTCAAATAATAATTATTTCAAAAAATGTTTCAATTCTCAATCAATGTTCATACCCTTGGGAGCCAAAGTCCCAAGGGTATAAATCCAGTGCATCTCACGACAGTTGAGGACGGATTCTCTATCTCCTCCTCTGGGATGTCTAGCTATATGTTCAATAGCACTAAATGTAATTTTATCTACTGAACCTTTTACACAAGTATTGAAATGTCGGGCCACTGGGAATTTGTCATCTTTATTTTTGATGGTTCTAATGTGTTCGCTGATCCTTATTTTCAAAGATCTGATTGTTCTGCCAATGTAACCGGATCCACATGCACATCTTAAAATGTAAATGACATATTTAGTATTACACGTTAGAAAGGAATTGATCCTATATTTCTGACCAGTATGTATGCTTTTAAATGATTTGACAGATAAAGCATATTTGCAAAAATTGCAAGACCCACATTTGTAGAAACCATTAGGAATACTAGTCTTTGTCCTTGTTTCAGGTCTATACATATTGGGCGAAAGATAGGTTCCTATTGTTTTAGCTTTTCTATAAACTATTTTAGGATTCGACTTAGTATACATGTCCAGGTCTGTCTAGTCTGAGTACTTCCCAATGTTTGTTCAGGATAGATTGTATGTTACCCGCCTGTTTAGAATAGGTAGTAATAAAGAGAGGTATCTCTTTGTCCTGACTAGTATTGGTCCGTATACAAGATTTCTTCTTTTTATGTCTATCCAAGAGATCTGACATTTTGATCTGTTTAACATTTTGTAGCGCATTTTCTTTTTTTGAGCATACTCCAAGATCTAGAGGAGTTTGATAGTTGCGATGATAAATTATGCAAACACATCAAAGCGATGGAACAAGATCTAATGATTCAGAAGCAAAAAAAGTTTGAGAGAGATAAGGTTTCTTCTATATTTTTTCTATCTGATTATATCCATAACCAAATATATATATGGCAAAAACTAGTCCAAAATAGGACCCCCTATAAAAAGAATAAGATGCAGAAGAAAAATTAATCAAGAGAGCGAGATTATCCCAAGAAATCTACACCCAAGAAATCTATATTAAAAAATAGATTTTCCGAGGCTTCTAGTATGTCTGATACCTCGGATACTGAAAATTGTCCAGTATCTGTTTCTTTTTCTAATGAACAGGACCATGATAAGCGCTCCCATGATAATGAGGATAGAAGATCCACCACAACATTATCCCGTTGATATGAATCGTTCACCTCTTATGAATCTAAGGATCCAAAAAACTATTCAAGAGAACTAGGCGCTCGTTCAAAAGAAAAAAGTCTGAAAAAAAGAAAGATGGACTCTTAAATGTCGACATTAGTAATGTCATAAACATATCAGGGGTGGACCTTACAATGGAAGAGCTACAGCTGTTGAACAGGGGTTTAAATTTTGTGCCTAATTCTAACTTTAACCTTTTTTCAACAGTGATTGATGTACAAAGGTTTATTAGAAAATTATCTTTGAAAAAGTATTTATGAATAAATCCTCACCATCTATCTGTACACCTCTGGTGGCAGACCTGGACACTTCCAGTCCAGCACTCCCACCAGACTTGTCAGTTGAGCACACATTACATTTTGGAGACTACAGTCTCATTCAGGATCTTAATGATCTTCTAGCGGAACATGATGATAGCCAGTCAGAATATCCCGGTGCAACAGAGATTGCATCTTTGCTCACACATACTAAACCATCAGGGCTAAAAAATAAATCTATTTTTTGTCCAACTTACAATAAAGGACCCCATCTCGTAACCTTTGAGAAATTGGTGGAGCGCGACCTCCAGTCCTTGGCAAAGGGTTATACTTTCTCTAGTATGAGACATGATAATTTGACTAAACCATAACGTGACACTTTGTATCAATTAAAAAAGAATGACACATTAATTATAAAAAATGCCGATAAAGGCGGTGCAGTGGTGGTCATGCTCAAAGAGTATTATTATAAGGAGGCTATGAGACAACTCAATGATCATGACTCCTACTGCAAACTAGATGGGTACCCCACCACACTATATCTCACGGAACTCAATGATCTGGTTGATCTTGGCAGAGAATTGTGGGTTTTATCCAATCAGGAATCACAGTACCTTTACCATCGTTTTCCCACTGTACCTATTTTTCACCATCTCCCAAAGATCCACAAGTCTCTGGACTGCCCTCAGGGCAGACCAATTATATCGAGCATTGGATCTTTGGGAGATGGTGTATCTAGGTACGTGGATGTTTATTTGCAACCTTTAGTCAAGAGTCTCCCTTCCTACCTTAGGTATTCATCTCACTTATTATCAATCATTAAAGATATTCCTTGGTGTCGCACTTATTTATGGGTAACACTAGATGTTGCATCTTTATATACTATCATTAGTCACCAATTAGGGATTCAAGCTATCACACATTTTCTTAATTTATCGAATTTACACCTTCCACAAATCACTTTTCTTTTGGATTCGATTATATTCTTATTACAGCACAATTATTTTTTGTTTGATCAGCACTATTATCTTCAAAAACAGGGCACCGCCATGGGCACATCCTTTGCACCATCCTATGCTAATCTTTTTATGGGTTACTGGGAAAACATTCACATTTTCAGTGACACCAATCCCTACTGTAAATACATTATTTTCTATTGTCGTTATATAGACGACCTTATTTTGATATGGAACGGAGACTCAGACACTTTATCGGCATTTATTATCTTAACCAAAATACCTACAATCTGAGATTCACTTCATTATATCATGCTAATCATATCAGTTATTTGGATCTCAATTTATATAGATGTCAACTGTATCATACAGACGGATATCTTTCGTAAATCCAATGCCCGCAATTCTCTGCTAAGAGCTGATAGTAGCCATCCCAGGCCACTGTTACGTTGTATTCCAGCGGGACAATACCTTAGACTGCAACGGATATGTTCTACTGATGAAATGTTCACAAAACATCTGAGGTATTGAACTCAAGGTTTAGAGATAGGGGTTACTGTGAAAGAGACATACATACAGCTTACATGCGAGCTCTACAAACAAACCGCTTAGAACTATTAAAAAAAAGACCTATAAAAACAAACAGAATGGATTGACATCAGCTAGTGGGGCCAATAATAAAAATACAGTGCCATTATTTATTACTACCTATAGCAATCAAGCTAGCCAAATAAGAGCAATTATAGAAAAATATTGGAGTGTCTTACATCTTGATAAAGATATAGGGACCATGATGCATACTCTTCCTAAGTTTGTATATAAAAAAGCGAAACCTATTGGCTATCATCTCTCTCCCAGTCTTTTTGTCTCGTCCAAACAGCAGAAATCTAATTTACCAAAAGGTTTTCACAAATGCGGCAATTGCAATTATTGCAAATATGCCGCTCGACTCTCAAAAATTGAGTGTAAATACACGGGACAAATACATAGGATAAAGCAGTTTATGACATGCGCTACAAACTAGAATATAAAAGTGCACACAATGCGCACCAGGGATTATAAAAGTTTCATTTATTAATAAAAATATTACTGAGGGGATCCAATCCCACCTCAGTAGCAATGGTTATTGAATTGGATCCCCTCAGTAATATTTGTATTAATAAATGATACTTTTATAATCCCTGGTGCGCATTGTGTGCACTTTTATATTCTTGTCTTTCAGGGTTTTTCCCCCCTTTTTAGGGGGGATCACCTTGGTATAGGAGCTGTTAAGGGAGACGCTCCACACACTTGCAGCAAGGGGATTTCCTTTTAACATACATCTGCAGCACGAGCGCTGAATATTCCACATTACCTGCGCTACAAACGATGTTATCTACAAATTGAACTGTGCATGTGGTAAAATATATATAGGGAGAATAATTCGACCCCTAAAGGTTAGACTATTTGAGCATCTCAGATCAATTAAGAAAAGAAATGATAGATTTCCTGTCTCTGCATTTTTCCACCTGTTCCATGGGTTCAATCAGCACCTTTACTTTGAATGCCTTAGAGCATGTTTCCAAACATGCCAGGGGGGGCAATAGAGAAGCAGTCCTTAATCAGAGAGAGATGTATTGGATTTATACCCTCGGGTCACTTGTACCCTGGGGTATAAATACTGATTGGGAACTCAAACATTTTTTGGTATAACCCTGTCCTCTCCTAACGGTTCATTTATATCAATGGATTGTTACTTTATTAGTAGGTTGTACTCCATTATGTACTACCTTGGTCATTATGAATCTTTATTTATTTACCTTATTGATCATCATTATGGTAGTGATTTTGTGTTCATCATATAGTTCATGAGTTATTAATGTCATGTATTATTGATTCATTAACTTTACAGTCTATTATAGTGATAGATTGTTTATCCATTATTTCATTTATATGAATATACCATTTTATTATAAATACAACCTCTCATATACATAGTATTATCTTTATCTGTTTATTTGCTTTATTGATTATCATTATGATATATATATTTTTTTGTGTTTATCATTTAGTTCATAGGCTATTAATGTTATGTATTGCTTATCTATTAATCTTAAATTCAAGTTTATAATGATAAATGGTTTATTCACTATTCCTTCTATATTAATGTGGTATTTTATTTTTACATTTCGATACGTCACTTCCGGTATCGAGAAGCAGGTAATGAGTGTGTGAGTTCTCCCTCATTACTGCAGGACAATTTTGTCCTCCTTCCCCACCCGTAGTACAAATGCTTATGTACTAGCCAATGAACACACCTACATACTCCGATACGTCACTTCCGGTATTGAGAAACAGGCCATAAGAGGGGATTCGCATACCAACGCTCTATACACTCCGCGTGCGGTGTGAAACGCGTAAGAGGAATCTTTTAGTTGTCTGCACCATTTTGTCTTATCATCAATAAAGAATTTTTCATCGGATCTTCTTGGCCCTGGATTCACTTCTTGCTTGCACGGCTGTGCTCCATCCCTTTTCCCCGCTGGGATGATCCTTATTATTTTTCTATATTGTACTGAAGCAGGGGGTCTCCAAAGGTGAACCCCATTGATTTCATCTCCGGGGACCACATGCTTTCAGAGATATAGACCTCCATAGGGGGTGCCCATAGCCGCTCCACCTGGGCCCAAATGCGTGGCGCGGGAGCTTTAAACCCCATCCAGAACAGCTACCAGCACCCCCTATGGAGGTCCATCTCCAGAAGCAAGGGGTCCTCAGAAATGAAATCAATGGAGTTCACCGCCGAAGGCCCATCCATACAGTTTATAAAAATAATAAAACATTTGATTGCTGTAATAGCTGCTTAGAGAGACAGCTTCTCTCTTGGACTCCTCTGCGCATCTATTACACACTGCCTGGTCCAGGATGATTAACACCGCTTTAATCCTTCCGGGTCCCAAAGTTTACTGCTTTCGGGCTATGGAGGAAGTAAATCTTACTGCATTTGTACAAACTAACCCAATCATTTACTCTTCATTGCGGTTTGAAACTCCACTAATGGAAAAAACTGCAGAACAATATATGGATTTATGAAGCATAGTAGATGAAGTTGAAAAAAGACATGCATCCATCAAGTTCAACCTGTGCTAAATTTAGACAACAGATACTTTATCCTATATCTATACTTACAGTATATTGATACAGAGGAAGGCAAACAAAAACCCCCAGTGATATATCATCCAATGATATCCCATAAGGGGAAAAATAAATTTCTTCCTGACTCCAAGAATTGGCAATCAGATTACTCCCTGGATCAACATCCTTTTCATGTTTATTTATTTGGTTTATCCCTGTATACATTTTTTTTTTCTAAAAAGATGTCTAACATTTTTTTTGAACAAATATATTGTATCTGCCATCAGTGTCCATGGGTAATGAATTCCACATTTTAACTGCCCTTACTGTAAAGAACCCTTTCCTTTGTTGCTGGTGAAATCTCCTTTCTTCCAATCTTAAGGGATGCCCCCAAGTCCTTTGTACTGCCCTTGGGATGAATAGTTCTTATGAAAGCTTCCTGTACTGTCCACAAATATATTTGTATATACTCATATCCCCTCTTAGACGCCTCTTTTCTAATGTAAATAAATCTAATTTAGCTGGTCTCTCCCCATAAGTTAGATTGTCCATCCCCTTTATTAATTTGGTGGCTCTTCTCTAGTTCCATAATGTCTTTTCTAAGGAGTGGTGCCCAAAATTGTACTGCATATTCAAGGTGTGGTCTTACTAATTCTTTATAAAGGGGTATAATTATGTTTACTTCCATTACATCCATTGCCTGTTTAACGCAAGATAAGATCTTGTTTGCCTTTGCAGCTACTGCATGACTATTGCTAAGCCTGCTGTCTACCAGCACTCCTAAATCCTTCTCCATCAAGGATTCCCCCAATTTATCCCCATTTAATTTGTAAATTGCCTGTTTATTCTTTCTTCCCAAATGCATAACCATACATTTATCTGTATTAAACCTCATCTGCCATTTACCTGCCCAAGATTACAGTCTCTCAAAGTCCTTCTGGAGAGAATTTGCATCCTGCTCGGATTCTACTTCCTTACACATTTTAGTGTCATCAGCAAAGATGGAGACTTTGCTTTCTATGCCAACCTCAATGTCATTAATAAACAAGTTAAAAAGCAGGGGTCCCAGTACCGATCCCTGAGGTACACCACTCACGACATTAGCCCAACCTGAAAAAGTCCAATTTATGACAACCCTCTGTTGTCTATCCTTCAACCAGTTTTCAATCCAGGTGCATATATTATTACCGAGTCCAATTTTCTTTATTTTGTACACTAACCTCATGTGGAACCGTATCAAAAGCCTTTGCAAAATCTAAGTAGACCACATCAACTGCTTTATCCTAGTCCAATTTCCTACGTAACTCCTCCAAGAAACAAATAAGGTTAGTTTGGCATGATCTATCCTTCATAAATCCATGCTGACTATTACTAATAATTTTGGTTTTCCATTAGGTATTCCTGAATATTATCCCATATTAAACCTTCAAGTAGCTTCCCCACTATTGAAGTCAGGCTTACAGGTCTGTAATCCCCCGGTTGTGATTTAGTTCCCTTTTTAAATGTAGGCACAACATCTGCTTTACGCCAACCTTCTGGTACAGAGCCAGTGGAAATGGGAGTCCTTGAACCAGTGATGGGATCCAGACGGTTCGTGCGAACCTGTTCCTTGAATTTTTTTACGTTCGCCGGAGCGGTACATTAACCGTCAGTAGAATCACTTGTTGCAGAGCAGGGCTGCAGGGGAGGTGCGCCATCTAGCGGCCTGACTCGGAACTTCCGGTGTCTGCAGCTAGAGCTCCTCACATGTGCTGCTCCTGTGCTCTGCCTCAAGCGATTCTTCTGCCGCTGCATACCATCTCCCCCCGCCTGTGTGCAGCCAGGGAGGCATGGAGATGGGGAGGGAAAGATCTGAGGGAGATGCGAGAGGGAGGGAGATGTGAGAGCGGCTGGAGGGGCTGAGGGAGATGTGAGAGGGACTGGAGGAGATGTGAGAGGGACTGGAGGAGATGTGAGAGGGACTGGGGGAGATGTGAGAGGGACTGGGGGAGATGTGAGAGGGACTGGGGGAGATGTGAGAGGGACTGGGGGAGATGTGAGAGGGACTGGGGGAGATGTGAGAGGGACTGGGGGAGATGTGAGAGGGGCTGGGGGCGATGTGAGAGGGACTGGGGGAGATGTGAGAGGGACTGGGGGAGATGTGAGAGGGACTGGGGGAGATGTGAGAGGGACTGGAGGAGATGTGAGAGGGAATGGGGGAGATGTGAGAGGGACTGGAGGAGATGTGAGAGGGAATGGGGGAGATGTGAGAGGGACTGGAGGAGATTTGAGAGGGACTGGGGGAGATGTGAGAGCGGCTGGAGGGGCTGAGGGAGATGTGAGAGGGACTGGAGGAGATGTGAGAGGGACTGGGGGAGATGTGAGAGGGACTGGGGGAGATGTGAGAGGGACGGGGGGAGATGTGTGAGGGACTGGGGGAGATGTGAGAGGGATGGGGGGAGATGTGAGAGGGGCTGGGGGAGATGTGTGAGGGACTGGGGGAGATGTGAGAGGGACGGGGGGAGATGTGAGAGGGACTGGGGGAGATGTGAGAGGGACTGGGGGAGATGTGAGAGGGACTGGGGGAGATGTGAGAGGGACTGGAGGAGATGTGAGAGGGACTGGGGGAGATGTGAGAGGGACTGGGGGAGATGTGAGAGGGACTGGGGGAGATGTGAGAGGGACTGGAGGAGATGTGAGAGGGACTGGGGGAGATGTGAGAGGGACTGGGGGAGATGTGAGAGGGACGGGGGGAGATGTGAGAGGGACTGGGGGAGATGTGAGAGGGACTGGGGGAGATGTGAGAGGGACTGGGGGAGATGTGAGAGGGACTGGAGGAGATGTGAGAGGGACTGGGGGAGATGTGAGAGGGACTGGGGGAGATGTGAGAGGGACGGGGGGAGATGTGAGAGGGACGGGGGGAGATGTGAGAGGGACTGGGGGAGATGTGAGAGGGACTGGGGGAGATGTGAGGGACTGGGGGAGATGTGAGAGGGACTGGGGGAGATGTGAGAGGGACGGGGGAGATGTGAGAGGGACTGTGGGAGATGTGAGAGGGACTGGGGGAGATGTGAGAGGGACGGGGGGAGATGTGAGAGGGACTGGAGGAGATGTGAGAGGGACGGGGGGAGATGTGAGAGGGACTGGGGGAGATGTGTGAGGGACGGGGGGAGATGTGTGAGGGGCTGGGGGAGATGTGTGAGGGACTGGGGGAGATGTGAGGGACTGGGGGAGATGTGAGATGGACTGGGGGAGATGTGAGAGGGGCTGGGGGAGATGTGTGAGGGACTGGGGGAGATGTGAGAGGGACTGGGGGAGATGTGAGAGGGACTGGGGGAGATGTGTGAGGGACTGTGGGAGATGTGAGAGGGACTGGGGGAGATGTGAGAGGGACTGTGGGAGATGTGAGAGGGACTGGGGGAGATGTGAGAGGGACTGGGGGAGATGTGAGAGGGACTGGGGGAGATGTGTGAGGGACGGGGGGAGATGTGTGAGGGGCTGGGGGAGATGTGTGAGGGACTGGGGGAGATGTGAGGGACTGGGGGAGATGTGAGATGGACTGGGGGAGATGTGAGAGGGGCTGGGGGAGATGTGTGAGGGACTGGGGGAGATGTGAGAGGGACTGGGGGAGATGTGAGAGGGACTGGGGGAGATGTGAGATGGACTGGGGGAGATGTGAGAGGGACGGGGGGAGATGTGAGAGGGACTGGGGGAGATGTGAGAGGGACTGGGGGAGATGTGAGAGGGACTGGGGGAGATGTGAGAGGGACTGGGGGAGATGTGAGAGGGACTGGAGGAGATGTGAGAGGGACTGGGGGAGATGTGAGAGGGACTGGGGGAGATGTGAGAGGGACTGGGGGAGATGTGAGAGGGACTGGAGGAGATGTGAGAGGGGCTGGGGGAGATGTGAGAGGGACGGGGGGAGATGTGAGAGGGACGGGGGGAGATGTGAGAGGGACTGGGGGAGATGTGAGAGGGACTGGGGGAGATGTGAGAGGGACTGGGGGAGATGTGAGAGGGACGGGGGAGATGTGAGAGGGACTGGGGGAGATGTGAGAGGGACTGGAGGAGATGTGAGAGGGACTGGGGGAGATGTGAGAGGGACTGGGGGAGATGTGAGAGGGACTGGGGGAGATGTGAGAGGGACTGGGGGAGATGTGAGAGGGACTGGGGGAGATGTGAGGGACTGGGGGAGATGTGAGAGGGACTGGGGGAGATGTGAGAGGGGCTGGGGGAGATGTGTGAGGGACTGGGGGAGATGTGAGAGGGACTGGGGGAGATGTGAGAGGGACTGGGGGAGATGTGAGAGGGTCTGGGGGAGATGTGAGAGGGACTGGGGGAGGTGTGAGAGGGGCTGGGGGAGATGTGAGAGGGGCTGGAGGAGATGTGAGGGACTGGGGGAGATGTGAGGGACGGGGGGAGATGTGAGAGGGACGGGGGGAGATGTGAGAGGGACTGGGGGAGATGTGAGAGGGACTGGGGGAGATGTGAGAGGGACTGAGGGAGATGTGAGAGGGACTGGGGGAGATGTGAGAGGGACTGGGGGAGATATGAGAGGGATGGGGGGAGATGTGAGAGGGACTGGGGGAGATGTGAGAGGGACGGGGGGAGATGTGAGAGGGACTGGGGGAGATGTGAGAGGGACTGGGGGAGATGTGAGAGGGCCTGGGGGAGATGTGAGAGGGGCTGGGGGAGATGTGAGAGGGACGGGGGGAGATGTGAGAGGGACTGGGGGAGATGTGAGAGGGACTGGGGGAGATGTGAGAGGGCCTGGGGGAGATGTGAGAGGGACGGGGGGAGATGTGAGAGGGACGGGGGGAGATGTGAGAGGGACTGGGGGAGATGTGAGAGGGACTGGGGGAGATGTGAGAGGGACGGGGGGAGATGTGAGAGGGACGGGGGGAGATGTGAGGGGGACGGGGGGAGATGTGAGAGGGACTGGGGGAGATGTGAGAGGGACGGGGGGAGATGTGAGAGGGGCTGGGGGAGATGTGAGAGGGGCTGGAGGAGATGTGAGGGACTGGGGGAGATGTGAGGGACGGGGGGAGATGTGAGAGGGACGGGGGGAGATGTGAGAGGGACTGGGGGAGATGTGAGAGGGACTGGGGGAGATGTGAGAGGGACTGAGGGAGATGTGAGAGGGACTGGGGGAGATGTGAGAGGGACTGGGGGAGATATGAGAGGGATGGGGGGAGATGTGAGAGGGACTGGGGGAGATGTGAGAGGGACGGGGGGAGATGTGAGAGGGACTGGGGGAGATGTGAGAGGGACTGGGGGAGATGTGAGAGGGCCTGGGGGAGATGTGAGAGGGACGGGGGGAGATGTGAGAGGGACTGGGGGAGATGTGAGAGGGACTGGGGGAGATGTGAGAGGGACGGGGGGAGATGTGAGAGGGACGGGGGGAGATGTGAGAGGGACGGGGGGAGATGTGAGGGGGACGGGGGGAGATGTGAGAGGGACTGGGGGAGATGTGAGAGGGACGGGGGGAGATGTGAGAGGGGCTGGGGGAGATGTGAGAGGGACTGGGGGAGATGTGAGAGGGACTGGGGGAGATGTGAGAGGGACGGGGGGAGATGTGAGAGGGACGGGGGGAGATGTGAGAGGGACGGGGGGAGATGTGAGAGGGACGGGGGGAGATGTGAGAGGGACGGGGGGAGATGTGAGAGGGACGGGGGGAGATGTGAGAGGGACTGGAGGAGATGTGAGAGGGGCTGAGGGAGATGTGAGAGGGACAGGGGGAGATGTGAGAGGGACTGGGGGAGATGTGAGAGGGACTGGGGGAGATGTGAGAGGGACGGGGGGAGATGTGAGAGGGACGGGGGGAGATGTGTGAGGGACTGGGGGAGATGTGTGAGGGACTGGGGGAGATGTGAGAGGGACTGGGGGAGATGTGAGAGGGACTGGACTGGGGGAGATGTGAGTGGGACTGGGGGAGATGTGAGAGGGACTGGGGGAGATGTGAGAGGGACTGGGGGAGATGTGAGAGGGACTGGGGGAGATGTGTGAGGGACTGGGGGAGATGTGAGAGGGACTGGGGGAGATGTGAGAGGGACTGGGGGAGATGTGAGAGGGACGGGGGAGATGTGAGAGGGACGGGGGGAGATGTGAGAGGGACTGGGGGAGATGTGAGAGGGACGGGGGGAGATGTGAGAGGGACGGGGGGAGATGTGAGAGGGACTGGGGGAGATGTGAGAGGGGCTGGGGGAGATGTGAGGGACTGGGGGAGATGTGAGAGGGACGGGGGGAGATGTGAGAGGGACTGAGGGAGATGTGAGGGACGGGGGGAGATGTGAGAGGGACGGGGGGAGATGTGAGAGGGACGGGGGGAGATGTGAGAGGGGCTGGGGGAGATGTGAGAGGGACTGGGGGAGATGTGAGAGGGACTGGGGGAGATGTGAGAGGGATGGGGGGAGATGTGAGAGGGATGGGGGGAGATGTGAGAGGTACTGGGGGAGATGTGGGAGGGGCTGGGGGAGATGTGAGAGGGGCTGGGGGAGATGTGAGAGGGACGGGGGGAGATGTGAGAGGGACGGGGGGAGATGTGAGAGGGATGGGGGGAGATGTGAGAGGGATGGGGGGAGATGTGAGAGGTACTGGGGGAGATGTGAGAGGGACTGGGGGAGATGTGAGAGGGATGGGGGGAGATGTGAGAGGGATGGGGGGAGATGTGAGAGGTACTGGGGGAGATGTGGGAGGGGCTGGGGGAGATGTGAGAGGGGCTGGGGGAGATGTGAGAGGGACTGGGGGAGATGTGAGAGGGACTGGGGGAGATGTGAGAGGGACTGGGGGAGATGTGAGAGGGACTGGGGGAGATGTGAGAGGGGCTGGAGGAGATGTGAGAGGGGCTGGGGGAGATGTGAGAGGGACTGGGGGAGATGTGAGAGGGACTGGGGGAGATGTGAGAGGGACTGGGGGAGATGTGAGAGGGACTGGGGGAGATGTGAGAGGGATGGGGGGAGATGTGAGAGGGACTGGGGGAGATGTGAGAGGGGCTGGGGGAGATGTGAGAGGGACTGGGGGAGATGTGAGAGGGACTGGGGGAGATGTGAGAGGGGCTGGGGGAGATGTGAGAGGGGCTGGGGGAGATGTGAGAGGGACTGGGGGAGATGTGAGAGGGACTGGGGGAGATGTGAGAGGGACTGGGGGAGATGTGAGAGGGACTGGAGGAGATGTGAGAGGGACGGGGGGAGATGTGAGAGGGACTGGGGGAGATGTGAGAGGGGCTGGGGGAGATGTGAAAGGGGCTGGGGGAGATGTGAGAGGGGCTGGGGGAGATGTGAGAGGGGCTGGGGGAGATGTGAGAGGGACTGGGGGAGATGTGAGAGGGGCTGGGGGAGATGTGAGAGGGACTGGGGGAGATGTGAGAGGGACTGGAGGAGATGTGAGAGGGGCTGGGGGAGATGTGAGAGGGACTGGGGGAGATGTGAGAGGGGCTGGGGGAGATGTGAGAGGGACTGGAGGAGATGTGAGAGGGACGGGGGGAGATGTGAGAGGGACGGGGGGAGATGTGAGAGGGACGGGGGGAGATGTGAGGGGGACGGGGGGAGATGTGAGAGGGGCTGGGGGGAGATGTGAGAGGGACGGGGGGAGATGTGAGAGGGACTGGGGGAGATGTGAGAGGGACGGGGGGAGATGTGAGAGGGACGGGGGGAGATGTGAGAGGGACGGGGGGAGATGTGAGAGGGACGGGGGGAGATGTGAGAGGGACGGGGGGAGATGTGAGAGGGACTGGGGGAGATGTGAGAGGGACTGGGGGAGATGTGAGAGGGACGGGGGGAGATGTGAGAGGGACGGGGGGAGATGTGAGAGGGACGGGGGGAGATGTGAGAGGGACGGGGGGAGATGTGAGAGGGACGGGGGGAGATGTGAGAGGGACTGGGGGAGATGTGAGAGGGACGGGGGGAGATGTGAGAGGGACGGGGGGAGATGTGAGAGGGACGGGGGGAGATGTGAGAGGGGCTGGGGGAGATGTGAGGGGGGCTGGGGGAGATGTGAAAGGGGCTGGGGGAGATGTGAGAGGGCTGGGAGAGATGTGAGAGGGGCTGGGGGAGATGTGAGAGGGACGGGGGGAGATGTGAGAGGGACGGGGGGAGATGTGAGAGGGGCTGGGGGAGATGTGTGAGGGACTGGGGGAGATGTGAGAGGGCCTGGGGGAGATGTGAGAGGGGCTGGGGGAGATGTGTGAGGGGCTGGGGGAGATGTGAGAGGGACTGGAGGAGATGTGAGAGGGACTGGGGGAGATGTGAGAGGGACTGGGGGAGATGTGAGAGGGGCTGGGGGAGATGTGAGAGGGACGGGGGGAGATGTGAGAGGGACTGGGGGAGATGTGAGAGGGACTGGGGGAGATGTGAGAGGGACTGGGGGAGATGTGAGAGGGGCTGGGGGAGATGTGTGAGGGGCTGGGGGAGATGTGAGAGGGGCTGGGGGAGATGTGAGAGGGACGGGGGGAGATGTGAGAGGGACTGGGGGAGATGTGAGAGGGACTGGGGGAGATGTGAGAGGGACTGGGGGAGATGTGAGAGGGACTGGGGGAGATGTGAGAGGGACTGGAGGAGATGTGAGAGGGACTGGGGGAGATGTGAGAGGGACTGGGGGAGATGTGAGAGGGGCTGGGGGAGATGTGAGGGACTGGGGGAGATGTGAGAGGGACGGGGGGAGATGTGAGAGGGACGGGGGGAGATGTGAGAGGGGCTGGGGGAGATGTGAGAGGGACTGGGGGAGATGTGAGAGGGACTGGGGGAGATGTGAGAGGGACTGGGGGAGATGTGAGAGGGACGGGGGGAGATGTGAGAGGGACTGGGGGAGATGTGAGAGGGACGGGGGGAGATGTGAGAGGGACGGGGGGAGATGTGAGAGGGACGGGGGGAGATGTGAGAGGGGCTGGGGGAGATGTGAGAGGGACTGGGGGAGATGTGAGAGGGACTGGGGGAGATGTGAGAGGGACTGGGGGAGATGTGAGAGGGACGGGGGGAGATGTGAGAGGGACTGGGGGAGATGTGAGAGGGACGGGTGAGATGTGAGGGACTGGGGGAGATGTGAGAGGGACGGGGGGAGATGTGAGAGGGACTGGGGGAGATGTGAGAGGGACGGGGGGAGATGTGAGAGGGACGGGGGGAGATGTGAGAGGGACGGGGGGAGATGTGAGAGGGACTGGGGGAGATGTGAGAGGGACTGGGGGAGATGTGAGAGGGACTGGGGGAGATGTGAGAGGGACTGGGGGAGATGTGAGAGGGACGGGGGGAGATGTGAGAGGGACTGGGGGAGATGTGAGAGGGACTGGAGGAGATGTGAGAGGGGCTGGGGGAGATGTGAGAGGGACTGGGGGAGATGTGAGAGGGGCTGGGGGAGATGTGAGAGGGACTGGAGGAGATGTGAGAGGGACGGGGGGAGATGTGAGAGGGACGGGGGGAGATGTGAGAGGGACGGGGGGAGATGTGAGGGGGACGGGGGGAGATGTGAGAGGGGCTGGGGGAGATGTGAGAGGGACGGGGGGAGATGTGAGAGGGACTGGGGGAGATGTGAGAGGGACGGGGGGAGATGTGAGAGGGACGGGGGGAGATGTGAGAGGGACGGGGGGAGATGTGAGAGGGACGGGGGGAGATGTGAGAGGGACGGGGGGAGATGTGAGAGGGACTGGGGGAGATGTGAGAGGGACTGGGGGAGATGTGAGAGGGACGGGGGGAGATGTGAGAGGGACGGGGGGAGATGTGAGAGGGACGGGGGGAGATGTGAGAGGGACGGGGGGAGATGTGAGAGGGACGGGGGGAGATGTGAGAGGGACTGGGGGAGATGTGAGAGGGACGGGGGGAGATGTGAGAGGGACGGGGGGAGATGTGAGAGGGACGGGGGGAGATGTGAGAGGGGCTGGGGGAGATGTGAGGGGGGCTGGGGGAGATGTGAAAGGGGCTGGGGGAGATGTGAGAGGGCTGGGGGAGATGTGAGAGGGGCTGGGGGAGATGTGAGAGGGACGGGGGGAGATGTGAGAGGGACGGGGGGAGATGTGAGAGGGGCTGGGGGAGATGTGTGAGGGACTGGGGGAGATGTGAGAGGGCCTGGGGGAGATGTGAGAGGGGCTGGGGGAGATGTGTGAGGGGCTGGGGGAGATGTGTGAGGGACTGGAGGAGATGTGAGAGGGACTGGGGGAGATGTGAGAGGGACTGGGGGAGATGTGAGAGGGGCTGGGGGAGATGTGTGAGGGGCTGGGGGAGATGTGAGAGGGACTGGGGGAGATGTGGGAGGGACTGGGGGAGATGTGAGAGGGACTGGGGGAGATGTGAGAGGGACTGGGGGAGATGTGAGAGGGGCTGGGGGAGATGTGAGAGGGACTGGGGGAGATGTGAGAGGGACTGGGGGAGATGTGAGAGGGACTGGAGGAGATGTGAGAGGGACTGGGGGAGATGTGAGAGGGACTGGGGGAGATGTGAGAGGGGCTGGGGGAGATGTGAGGGACTGGGGGAGATGTGAGAGGGACGGGGGGAGATGTGAGAGGGACGGGGGGAGATGTGAGAGGGGCTGGGGGAGATGTGAGAGGGACTGGGGGAGATGTGAGAGGGACTGGGGGAGATGTGAGAGGGACTGGGGGAGATGTGAGAGGGACGGGGGGAGATGTGAGAGGGACTGGGGGAGATGTGAGAGGGACGGGTGAGATGTGAGGGACTGGGGGAGATGTGAGAGGGACGGGGGGAGATGTGAGAGGGACTGGGGGAGATGTGAGAGGGACTGGGGGAGATGTGAGAGGGACTGGAGGAGATGTGAGAGGGACGGGGGGAGATGTGAGAGGGACGGGGGGAGATGTGAGAGGGACGGGGGGAGATGTGAGAGGGACTGGGGGAGATGTGAGAGGGGCTGGGGGAGATGTGAGAGGGGCTGGGGGAGATGTGAGAGGGACTGGAGGAGATGTGAGAGGGGCCGGGGGAGATGTGCGAGGGACGGGGGGAGATGTGCGAGGGACTGGGGGAGATGTGAGAGGGACTGGAGGAGATGTGAGAGGGGCTGGGGGAGATGTGCGAGGGACTGGGGGAGATGTGAGAGGGACTGGAGGAGATGTGAGAGGGACGGGGGGAGATGTGAGAGGGACGGGGGGAGATGTGAGAGGGACGGGGGGAGATGTGAGAGGGACGGGGGGAGATGTGAGAGGGACGGGGGGAGATGTGAGGGGGACAGGGGGGGATGTGAGAGGGGCTGGGGGAGATGTGAGAGGGACTGGAGGAGATGTGAGAGGGACGGGGGGAGATGTGAGAGGGACGGGGGGAGATGTGAGAGGGACGGGGGGAGATGTGAGGGGGACAGGGGGAGATGTGAGAGGGGCTGGGGGAGATGTGAGAGGGACGGGGGGAGATGTGAGAGGGACTGGGGGAGATGTGAGAGGGACGGGGGGAGATGTGAGAGGGACGGGGGGAGATGTGAGAGGGACTGGGGGAGATGTGAGAGGGACGGGGGGAGATGTGAGAGGGACGGGGGGAGATGTGAGAGGGACGGGGGGAGATGTGAGAGGGACGGGGGGAGATGTGAGAGGGACTGGGGGAGATGTGAGAGGGACTGGGGGAGATGTGAGAGGGACTGGGGGAGATGTGAGAGGGACGGGGGGAGATGTGAGAGGGACTGGGGGAGATGTGAGAGGGACTGGGGGAGATGTGAGAGGGACTGGGGGAGATGTGAGGAACTGGGGGAGATGTGAGAGGGACGGGGGGAGATGTGAGAGGGACGGGGGGAGATGTGAGAGGGACGGGGGGAGATGTGAGAGGGACTGGGGGAGATGTGAGAGGGACTGGGGGAGATGTGAGAGGGACTGGGGGAGATGTGAGAGGGACGGGGGGAGATGTGAGAGGGACTGGGGGAGATGTGAGAGGGACTGGGGGAGATGTGAGAGGGACTGGGGGAGATGTGAGGAACTGGGGGAGATGTGTGAGGGACGGGGGGAGATGTGAGAGGGACTGGGGGAGATGTGAGGAACTGGGGGAGATGTGTGAGGGACTGGGGGAGATGTGAGAGGGACTGGGGGAGATGTGAGAGGGACGGGGGGAGATGTGAGAGGGACTGGGGGAGATGTGAGAGGGACTGGGGGAGATGTGAGAGAGACTGGGGGAGATGTGAGAGGGACTGGGGGAGATGTGAGAGGGACTGGAGGAGATGTGAGAGGGACTGGAGGAGATGTGAGAGGGACGGGGGGAGATGTGAGAGAGACTGGGGGAGATGTGAGAGGGGCTGGAGGAGATGTGAGAGGGACTGGGGGAGATGTGGGAGGGACTGGGGGAGATGTGAGAGGGACGGGGGGAGATGTGAGAGGGACGGGGGGAGATGTGAGAGGGACGGGGGGAGATGTGAGAGGGACGGGGGGAGATGTGAGAGGGACGGGGGGAGATGTGAGAGGGACTGGGGGAGATGTGAGAGGGACTGGGGGAGATGTGAGAGGGACTGGGGGAGATGTGAGAGGGACGGGGGGAGATGTGAGAGGGACTGGGGGAGATGTGAGAGGGACTGGGGGAGATGTGAGAGGGACTGGGGGAGATGTGAGGAACTGGGGGAGATGTGAGAGGGACGGGGGGAGATGTGAGAGGGACGGGGGGAGATGTGAGAGGGACGGGGGGAGATGTGAGAGGGACTGGGGGAGATGTGAGAGGGACTGGGGGAGATGTGAGAGGGACTGGGGGAGATGTGAGAGGGACGGGGGGAGATGTGAGAGGGACTGGGGGAGATGTGAGAGGGACTGGGGGAGATGTGAGAGGGACTGGGGGAGATGTGAGGAACTGGGGGAGATGTGTGAGGGACTGGGGGAGATGTGAGAGGGACTGGGGGAGATGTGAGAGGGGCTGGGGGAGATGTGAGAGAGACTGGGGGAGATGTGAGAGGGACTGGGGGAGATGTGAGAGGGACTGGAGGAGATGTGAGAGGGACTGGAGGAGATGTGAGAGGGACGGGGGGAGATGTGAGAGAGACTGGGGGAGATGTGAGAGGGGCTGGAGGAGATGTGAGAGGGACTGGGGGAGATGTGGGAGGGACTGGGGGAGATGTGAGAGGGACTGGGGGAGATGTGAGAGGGGCTGGGGGAGGTGTGAGAGGGACTGGGGGAGATGTGAGGAACTGGGGGAGATGTGAGAGGGACGGGGGGAGATGTGAGAGGGACTGGGGGAGATGTGAGAGGGACTGGGGGAGATGTGAGAGGGACTGGGGGAGATGTGGGAGGGACTGGGGGAGATGTGAGAGGGACTGGGGGAGATGTGAGAGGGGCTGGGGGAGGTGTGAGAGGGGCTGGGGGAGATGTGAGAGAGACTGGGGGAGATGTGAGAGGGGCTGGGGGAGATGTGAGAGGGGCTGGGGGAGATGTGAGAGGGGCTGGGGGAGATGTGAGAGGGACTGGGGGAGATGTGAGAGGGACTGGGGGAGATGTGAGAGGGACTGGAGGAGATGTGAGAGGGACGGGGGGAGATGTGTGAGGGACTGGGGGAGATGTGAGAGGGACTGGGGGAGATGTGTGAGGGACTGGGGGAGACGTGAGAGGGACTGGGGGAGACGTGAGAGGGGCTGGGGGAGATGTGAGAGGGGCTGGGGGAGATGTGTGAGGGGCTGGGGGAGATGTGTGAGGGGCTGGGGGAGATGTGTGAGGGACTGGGGGAGATGTGAGAGGGACTGGGGGAGATGTGAGAGGGACGGGGGGAGATGTGAGAGGGACTGGGGGAGATGTGTGAGGGACTGGGGGAGATGTGAGAGGGACTGGGGGAGATGTGAGAGGGACTGGGGGAGATGTGAGAGGGACTGGGGGAGATGTGAGAGGGACTGGGGGAGATGTGAGAGGGACTGGGGGAGATGTGAGAGGGATGGGGGGAGATGTGAGAGGGGCTGGGGGAGATGTGTGAGGGACTGGGGGAGATGTGAGAGGGACTGGGGGAGATGTGAGAGGGACTGGGGGAGATGTGAGAGGGACTGGGGGAGATGTGAGAGGGACTGGGGGAGATGTGAGGACTCTCTCTGCAACCCCTCGCCCCCCCCCCCAGGTCACTCTATGCCCCCCCTGGTCTCTCTCTGCCCTGGACAAAAGAAACAGTATAATGACAATCAAGTAGTAATATGGAAATATTTTAAGAAAGGCGAATAATTCATTTAAATTTCAATCAAATATTGTTGGTTTTCATTTGTCACTATAAAATGGCAGTGTTGTCTCTCTCCCCCTCCCGTGAGAGAACCCGTTGCTAAAAAAATTTGAATCCCAACACTGCCTTGAACATTAAATGTAATGGTTTGGCTATTACTGAGTTTAACTCCTTGAGAACTCTTGGATGTATGCCTTCGGGGCCTGGTGCCTTATTTACTTTCATTTTATCAAGCCGTCTATGAACTTCTTCCTCGGTTAACCAATTGTTCGTTAATATGGAGGTTGTGGCTTCCTCCTGCGGTACTACAGTTGAAATTGATTCTTCCCTGGTAAACACAGAGGCAAAGAATGTGTTTAATACCCCTGCTTTTTCTTTATCTCCAATAATCTGCCTGCCCATCTCACACTGAAAGGGTCCTATATTTTATTTTCAGATTTTTTTGTTGTTATTAAGGTACTTAAAGAACTTTTTAGGGTTGATCTTACTTTCTATTGCAATCCTTTTTTCATTATCCATTTTTGCTAATTGAATTACCCTTCTGCAATTTTTGTTACATTCCTTATAATTCTGATACAATGCCTGTCCCTTCTGACTTCAAGAATCTAAACGCCTGCCTCTTCTTTTCCATTTCCTCCCTACCTGTTTATTTAGCCACATTGAGTTTGACATATTTCTTTTATACTCATTACCCCAGGGTATACACTGATGTGTGCTTTTCTAACAATGTTTTAAAGACCGCTCATTTATCTTCTACATTTTTCCCTGCAAAAACATTATCCCAATTTATTCCTTGTAGATTGGTCCTTAGTTTATTACAATCTGCCTTTCTAAAGTTTAAGGTATTTGTTGAACCCAAGTAATCTATTTTTTGATCATTTATTTCAAATGGGAACATTATGATCACTGTTACCCAAATGTTCCAGGACTTGAATATTTGCTATTACTTCTGCATTGTTTGATATTACCAAATCTAGTATTGCCCCTCTCCTGGTTGATTCCTCAATAATTTGGGTCATGTAATTGTCTTTTAGCACCATCAAAAACCTGTTTCCTTTTGTTGTAATGCTAATCTCATTGCCCCAGTCTATGTCTGGATAATTAAAATAGCCCATTATGCAAACATGTTTTGATGCCTTCACCATTTGCAAAAAGTATTTTAGCTTCCTCAATCTCAGATATTTGGTGGTTTATAGCATATCCCTACAAACATTTTCTTTATACTTTTACCTCCACTGCTAATGTCTGTCCACAAGGTCTCTACATTTACATCATTCCCTTCATAAACATCTTCCCTTATAAATAAGTTTTAGATCTGGTTTAACATATAAAGCACACTCCACCTCCTCTTCCATTTGATTGATGCTTCCGAAAAAGGAAATAACACTCTAAATTAACTGTCCAGTCATGAGTTTCATCCCATGTTTCAGTAATGCCTATGATATCATACTGCTCCCTTGCAGCTATTAATTCAAGCTCACCCATTTTATGGGGGTTACGCCGCTTGTCAAACTCATACTTGCCCCCATTCTACCTCCATAACCCTTTGCTATTTCCTCATCTATTCTATTCAGTTTGTTGTCTGTTCCATTCCCCTCCCCCCTCCATTCTAGTTTAAAATCTCCTGCAACCTTTTTAACATTCTCCCCCTAGCACAGAAGATCCATCTTCATTGAACTGCAATCCGTCCCTAACAAAGATTGCACCTCTCAGAGAAGGAATCCATGCTCTTAAAACCCCAAACCCACCTTCTTACACCATTTTCTTAGCCATGCATTAACTGCCCTAATTTCTAACTGTCTCCCTGGGGTAGCTCATGGCACTGGTAGTATTTCAGAAAATACCAGCTTGGAGGTCCTTGCCTTAAGCTCGTGGCCTAGATCCCTAAAATCATTTTTTTTAGGACCCTCCATCTTTCTCTAACTTTGTCATTGGTGCCAACGTGTACCAAGACCACCGGGTCAATCCCAGCCCCTGCCAATAATCTGTCTACCCAATCCTCAATGTGCTGAACCCAAGCACCGAGGAGACTGTTGGCTCATGTTGTCATGGCAACAGATTGCTCTATCTACCTTCCTAATAATGGAGTCCCCTACCACCACAATCTTTCTTGGTATCAGAGCATCCTGAGTCCCCTCTGTGCTGGAGGAACTATTCCCCTGGCTGGTAGAGGAATCAGTCTCCCCCAGCCTTGCCATTTCTGCCCTGGCACTCCCAATATCTTCACTCAAAATGGGAAATCTATTGGGATGGGTCAGCTCAGAACTGGCCTGCCTCTTCTTCTTCTTACTGTTATCCAGCTACCTACCTGCTCCTCACTAACAGCGCCACCATCTGCACCACGATTCAAAGCAAGGGCCTGCTCAGTGCGCACTAAACCTCTTTCAAGATTGTCAATGTTCCCTCAATATTGCAAGTTTCCTCTTCAGATCAGCAAGCTCTGACTCTAAAGAGACCACCTGCTCACACCGGTATGCTCCTTGGAACAGCTGCTCCAAGTGCACATACATGTGGCAAGATGTGCATTGAGTGGCATTCTCAATCCTGCTCATGATGGATTTATGAAGCATGTTGGGCTGAATTCACTCCCACTCATTGCAAGTTCAAAGCATGCAACAATGACATATTCAAAATCTGACAACTATAAATATTTAAAAAAAAAAAAGTTATGTTTGTAAACAGGCTTAGCAATAGTGTCAAATGTCATGCAGTAGCTGCAAAGGCAAATAAGATCTTATCTTGCATTGGAAGGGAAGTAAACATAATTATGCCCCTCTGCATTAGGCCGCGCTTATAGTGCCGGCAATGCGACGATGACGTCACCCGTCGCCATTGCGGTAGTTATATTTCAAATTTCGTCAACGTCGCTGGCTACAAGGCCTGCGACGTCATAAAGGGGGAAGGCAGAGGGACAGAGAAGCTCCTGATTGGCCACAAGGGGAGACCGTCAGCAAAAAAATTAATCAAATATCAGCGACTACCAGATTTTTGGTAGCACTGTCGCTCCGTCGCGTGCACTATAAGCGCCGACAACGCATTTGTTTTGACGCGACAGGCGTATCGCCGTTACTATAAGCGCAGCCTTAGTAAGACCACACATTGAATACATATTTATTGGCATCAAGTCATCACCACCCCAATTGGCTCCGGAACATCCCTAAGGGACAAGCATTAAGGGTAAGGCGGAACTGCTCGAATGAAAAAGTGTACCAACAGCAGGTCAATGACCTTAGGGACAGGTTCCTGGAGCGGGAATACAAAATGTGTGATGTAGACTCCGCCATTTCTGAAGTAAATAAATTAGACAGAAAAAGTATTCTATGTAAGGATCCTTCAATAACTACTATAAAGAAATGTGATCCATTCCCATTTTTTGTAACCCAGTACAGTGGTCTGGCTCCCACTATAACAAAGGTTCTCACCAAACATTGGGGCATACTCCAGAGGGACCCAGTTCTTAAAGAGATTGTCCCGGATAAACCTAAGATAGTATATAGACGGGCAAAAAACTTGAAGTCCCGGCTGTCACCAAGTTGTCCCTTTGATGGTCTTCGAGACCGCCACGTCACATGGTTAAATAACCTTAAAGGTTACTACACATGCTCCAAATGTATTGGGTGCAAAAATAGTGTTAAGGGTAAAACTTTTAAATCAAACACAACAGGAGCGGTCTACAATATAGAAACGTTCATTAACTGTAAGACAGATTATTGTGTTTATTTACTACAATGCCCATGTGGGTTGCAATATATAGGGCGTACAGGGAGACCCCTCAAGAGGCGATTTGCCGAGCATATATATAATATTAAGAGGGGCCTCGAGACGCACAGCGTCTCTAATCATTTTAAGATAGTACATAATCAGATTCCTGATGGCCTTATATGTATGGGTATTGAACATCTAAAACCAAAATGGCGTGGGGGAGACAGGTTGGGAATGTTGTCCAAAAGAGAAAGTTATTGGATATATGTGTTAAAAACCCTGTCCCCATTGGGTCTAAATATCGATTTTGACTTGGCATCTTTTTTGAAAGATCCCTAAATCTGCCTGTTTCATCTATCTTTGAATTATGTTACAATCATTCTATGTATTTTTTATATATTTTTATATAAGTATTCAATCACAGTATTAAGTGTTTATTTTAATGTTTTAGTATGTTTTAACTATGCATTTTTAAGTAAATTTGTTTTATCATTGTTAGAAGGGTATGAGTTAGGACTAGCATGACCCCAACAGCGTAACATAACAAGTGAGCTGTTCCTGGTCCTTTAATTACTCTGCCAATTGATGTAGAGTATCGCCGCCCATTTGTGGGCAGATACTAGTTTAGTGCATGTACTTAAGGCACCAGTGTACTGGACTCCTTCATCCCCTGAGGAAGTGACGTAGCGTCACGAAACGCATACAGTGCATGTTGTCAGCCGTCACCCGCGTTGTACCTTGTGGTGTTGGGAGCACTCCGGGCGCTGCGCTACTGACGTCATCGGTCGGCGCGCGACCTCGTGGACATCTTACCACTGACTGGTTACAAGCTGCGGACGGCATTCTTGAGTGGCACGTTTGCCCTCACACAATGTGAGTGTATATATTGCTGCTTTTTAGTATTGTTTAATAAAATTTATGCGGAGTACACTAGGCTGTTTTTCAATTCTCTCCAACCGCGGCTGTTGCTGTGTATGCTGCCCCTGGAACGACGCAGATCAAGTTGAAGAGAGCCTTCTTGGGAACCACGGGGGGTCCGTGGAGATCAAGGTGAAGGAAAAGAGCCGGAAACAGATTCTCTCCCCTGAATGAACATGAGTCTATCTTGTAAGTAGGGATATTCTTCTCCTGGTTGGGGTATCTGAGTTTATATACTGCGCAATGGTGTGTTTTTTTCTTTATCTGTAATTGCAGACAATACCTGGGAAACTACACCTGGAAGAAAATTCACCTCATCAAATTTGTTGATGTAACATTCCACTATCAGGACTGACATTTCATCCAGGACTGTCTTTTGATATGGTACTGTAATCATCATCACCACATTTTGCGCCGGGGACATTCTTTGTATTTGTATTGCTGTTTGGATTTGAACGATCTATTGTTTATTGCCCCCTAGGCTGCATTTGTATTTACACTCAAAGTCACAAGTTTGGTGTAATCACTTTATTCACTTGGATCAAGCGCTGATAGAGAGTTTTTTAGTTAGTTTGTATTTCACAAATATCAGCGACTACCAGATTTTTGGTAGCACTGTCGCTCCGTCGCGTGCACTATAAGCGCCGACAACGCATTTGTTTTGACGCGACAGGCGTATCGCCGTTACTATAAGCGCAGCCTTAGTAAGACCACACATTGAATATGGAGTCGTTTTGGGCACCTCTCCTATAAAAAAAATAAAAAAATTATGGCGCTAGAAAAAGTGCAGAAAAGAGCCACCAAATGAATAAAGGGAATGGAAAATCTGACTTATGAGGAGACGCTAACCAATTTTAGATTTTTTTACATTAGAAAATAAGCATCTAAGAGGGGATATGATAACTACAGTCATGTGAAAAAGAAAGAACTCCCTCTTTGAATTCTATGGTTTTACATATCAGGACATAATAACAATCATCTGTTCCTTAGCAGGTCTAAAAATTAGGTAAATACAACCTCAGATGAGCAACAACACATGACATATTACACCGTGTCATGATTTATTTAACAAAAATAAAGCCAAAATGGAGAATCCGTGTGTGAAAAACCTTCTCACTGTAGAATGACGGACTTTAAATTGTTTGGAAATGGCCTTATAACCCTGCCCAGATTGATGGGCAGCAACAATTGCTTCTCTGTGAAAAACTAAGTACACCCTTACTGCTTCCATAGGAATTACGATGCTAAGTAGCAGACAGGTGCTGCTAATCAAATGCCCTTGATTAATTGATCATCAGCAAGTGTGACCACCTCTATAAAAGCCGAAGTTTGAGCAGTTTGCTGGTCTGGAGCATTCAGGTGTGTTTTAACACAATGCCAAGGAGGAAAGACATCAGCAATAATCTTAAAGAAGCAATTGTTGCTGCCCATCAATCTGGGCAGGGTTATAAAGCCATTCCCAAACAATATAAAGTCCAGCATTCTACAGTGAGAAAGTTTTTCACACATGGCTTCTCCATTTTGGCTTTATTTTTGTTAAATAAATCATGACATGGTTTAATATGTCATGTGTTCATCTGAGGTTGTATTTACCTAATTTTTAGACCTTCTAAGGAACAGATGATTGTTAGTATGTCCCGATATGTAAAACCATAAAAATTCAGAGAGTGTGTACTTTCTTTTTCACACCACTGTACATAAATGACTACATCATATCATTCACAGGTTGGGGTAATGGCGGGCTTAACCTTTATTTAAAAGCGGCCAAATCTACCTCTACCGTCACAAAGATTTCACCTCCAAGAAAGGAAAGGGTTCTTTACAGTATGGGTAGTTAAAATGTGGAATTCATAACCCATGGAGACTGTGCTGGCAAATACAATAGATCAGCGTTTCCCAAATGGTGGGTCGCGACCCGGCACCGGGCCACGAAAGCAAAATGCCGGGTCGCCTAAAAAAAACTCTTGTCGGGGGGCATGGCTAGGACACAGGGCAGAGCGGTCGCACTTCTGCTAGGCTCCGTGAAAAAACAAAACTAAAAATCTGCTGCTGCTTAGCTGTGCACTTTTGCAGGACCCCATGCAGAGAAGCAATCAGCAGTAGCTCTGCCTCTAACACTTCCTGCATCTTCACGGCACCAGGTCAGGGGGGAGGGAGGTCAGGTGGGTGGGTATGGAAGCCCAGAGCATGCACAAGCTGTGGAACCCTAGCTTCACTCCAGCAAGCCTTGAAGAAGAAGAGAACCTGCCTGCTCCTGCTCCATTGTGTTTCCGACTACAGGGTAAGTGCAGCAGCAGCCCCCCCCCCCCCCCCCAGCAGGCAGAAAAAAATAACTTTCAGAACAATTGCACTGCAAGCACTTTTAGACATTTTATTGCACGGGGACTACTGGAACTGGGTGCCGCTGGTCTCTCTCTCTCTTTGCCCTCCTTGTTCTCTCTCTGCCAACCCCTGGTCTCTCTCTGCCAACCCCATATCTCTCTCTGCCCCCCCCCTGGTCTCTCTCTGCCCCATTCCTGGTCTCTCTCTGCCCCCACCCTGGTATCTCTCTGCCCCCTCCATGGTCTCTCTACCCCCCCTGGTCTCCCTCTGCCCCCTCCCTGGTCTCTCTATGCCCCCCCCCCCTGATCTCTCTGCCCCCATGTCTCTCTCTGCCCCATCCCTGGTTTCTCTCTGCCCCCCCCCCCACTGGTGTCTCTCTGCCCCCTCCCTGGTCTCTCTCTGCCCCCTCCCTGGTCTCTCTGCCCCCTCCCTGGTCTGTCTCTGTCCCCCACCCCTGGTCTCTCTGTCCCCCTCCCTGGTCTCTCTCTGCCCCCTCGCTGGTCTCTCTCTGCCCCCTCCCTGGTCTCTCTCTGCCCCCCCCCCCAGTCTCTCTGTATGGACATTCTTATCTGTTTTATTTTACCTATAGGCCAGTATAGGATATAAAATTTTTAGTGGGTCACGAAGTAGAAATATAAAAATAACCGGGCCACGGAAAAAAAAGTTTGGGAAACCCTGCAATAGATTGCTTAAAAAAAAGGTTGGACATAGTTTAAGAAAGGTATACAGGGATATTCCAAATAAGTAAACTTGAGAAGGATGTAGATCCAGGGTGTAATCTGATTTGCCATTATTTGGAGTCAGGAAAGAATTTAATATTCCCCTTATGAGATATCAGATGTTTCACTGTGGTTTTTTTGTTTGCTTTTCTCTGGATCAAAATACTGTAAATACAAATATAAGATAAGTATCTGTTGTCTAAATTTAGCATTGTTGAACTTGATGTACTGTACATTTCTTTTTATCAACCTCATTTACTATATAAAAAACAAACAAACAAACAAACAAAAAAAAAAAAAAAACCAACATGCCGAGCCAAGACTTGGAATTGGTTTAATTTCCTCTGGTTTCTATAACCTTTTTCTGAGTGTTCAACAAGTGCTTACAAAGCCAGAGTCTCACTCTCCCTTTATCTTTTTGATACGTTTAAGATGGGTTAAGGGTGATTGACCCACCTCCCCCATTCAAAGCATGCAATTTGTAATTAATTTCCAAAGAAGCAAAATCTTGGAATTTAGCACGGTTAGATGCATTTACAGAAGTCCGTTAGATTTGTGAACAATCTACCAAAGGTTGCTTCTTTTGATCAGTTATGTGGATGTGCTTACATGTTAAAAAAGGAACAAATACATACTGGAAATATTTAATTACAGTATTTAGACATCTATTCAAACCGTGTAGATTTTAACCCTTTGCGATCCAATTAAATTTTCATTAAGTGCGCCAGGTCTAATTTAATTAGGGTGGTCGGATCGGCGCAAGCCTTTGGGGGTGGGCGGACCGGCGCGAGCCTATGGGGGTGGGTGGACCGGCGCAGGCCATTGGGGGTGGGCGGACCGGCGCGAGCCTATGGGGGTGGGCGGATCTGCGCAGGGCTTTGGGGGTGGGCGGATCTGCGCAGGGCTTTGGGGGTGGGAGGGTCAACACAGGGGGGTTGGGGGAGCATCAGTGCGGTGCAAGGGGAATGCGGGGGATGTGCTGACAGCGCCTCACTCCACATCTTCCCCTCCCTCTTTTTTCTATACTGTTTGAAGTAGGATGTCTCCGGAGGTGAACCGCATTCATTTCAGGGTTCATGTGTAAGTGGAGTATTAAAGCTTGGTGCCCTGCAGGCCATTACATCAAGTTCGGCTTCCTATTGGCCCGCATGACGCGGGAGCTTTAAACTTTTCAGGTCTCTCTCTAGAAGCAGGGTGTCCTCAGAGCTGAAATGAATAAGGTTCAGCTCTGAAGACTCACCGCTTCAATTCGAGGTCAACTTTAAAAAAATAATAATTGTGCACTTGGATTGCCACAATACTTTAAGCTCATTTAATTCAATTTCCTTGTTTAGTGTTAGCACCGCTATTTCAACTGTTAACCATTATTTGACTGTTGTCGTATGCTCTCCTGGCATCGGGGGCTTGGAATACTCATTTAAACAGCAGCAGTGTTCAGAGATTAAATAAAATCAGTCTAAATCATTTTGGAGAAGTATCACGGGTTGATTTTTATTTTATTTTTTTGTCTTAAGGGTGCAGCAAGTAATTCAGTGAGAGCAGAACACAGCCGTGATAATAAAACTAGCAATACTCAAGTAAGTCAGCCACCTTAGCCTTTGAATTATATATGTAAATAAGTGTACAACTGAAATGTATTCAGTTTGAACATTTGTATAGTCAATAGATCATAAATCGATAGAAACGAAAATTACATATTGACATGGGTACATAACATGTGGCTTTCCTAATCAGCTTAACACCATATTTTGCATATTACCACCGTTGTTTTATTTATTTATTAATTTCCCATTAGTGTAGTGATTCAACAGGTTAGTAAAGTGTTTCCAAGGAGTTCACAAGAAAAAAAAAAAAAAGTGGTAGCAATCAAGAGAAATGAAAAACTTGTGCTCATACCATGCTAAAACAGCATTATTCCATGCATGTGTTGAGTGGCCAAACGATGAAGAATGGAAATGTGAAAGCCTGGGAAGCTGCTTTGATCAATACATACATTTGAAAGTATTATCTCTTCAAAATGCCCAGCTACCAAATTTTTTTTAATACCTAGATTTAATCTGTTCAGCCCAGAGATGATTGATAGAACAAGTCTTGATTTGCTTAATAAGGAAATAGAATATAAAAAAAACCATGGAATTATCCAATTTTAAATAAACCAATTAACCAGTAAATGTAGTCGTACTATATAACCTTAGTAGAAAGCTAGGAAATGGGCAATAAGCTTTATAATCTTGAAGATCTATTCAGTGCAACAGTTGTGTAGAGTAATAAATAGTAGACATATTTCATAGAATGGGGAAAAAAAGCATTATTGAAAGTACAGGCATACCTCCCATTAACGTACGCAATGGGACCGGAGCATGTATGTAAAGCGAAAATGTATTTAAAGTGAGCACTACCTTTTTTTCCCACTTATTGATGCATGTACTGTACTGCAATCGTCATATACATGCATAACTGATGTAAATAACACATTTGTAACAGGCTCTTTAGTCTCCCCGCTTGCGCACAGGTTCAGTACAAGTAGGCAGCTGGTATTGCTGTTCAGGACGTGCTGACAGGCGCATGCGTGAGCTGCCGTTTGCCTATTGGGCGATATGTCCTTACTCGGAAGTGTACTTAAAGTGAGTGTCCTTAAACTGGGGTATGCCTGTAATAACAATATATTGCCTTATTAGGGCTAATTACTTGTTTGAGTAATCTCCCTTTTTTTCTTTTTGCAGTATTTAACTCTTCTCAGAGAAAAATGACACTGGAAATTATTAGTCAGAAATGTTGATTTTGAGTTTTTATATGTAGGTTACAAAAATGGCACAAGTGTTGTGGACCTGTCTCTCCCTCATATCATTGAGTGTTTACTCCTTTCTGGATACACAAGGTTTTGGGGTTTCATATCTCCTAACCAGAAGTTTTGGCTGTTATAACAGATCCTGCATCTTTTGTATTGCGGCATGCCAATATTGATGGGGAATGTGCTACACGTATCTAATAAAGAAATGTAAAAAGAAAACCCCCCAAAACCTTCCACTTTACAGCATGTAACATGCAACATGCAGTACATATATTTTTGGGATGAACAAAATATAAAGGTTTATTCTGCCACCTCTATGCACAAAAGGTTACTATGAAAACAGTTTGATAGAATCACACTCTTAATTTTAATAATCTGTTTTACTATATCTTATAGAAATACAAATAAAAACAATGTTTTTTCTTTTTAACAATGTTGGCATGATAGATCGAGCACGATGTAAAAAAAATAAAAAAAATAAATACGTAATTGGCTTCTTAAATTGAACAAAAAAAATTGAAAACCATACATAACCAAAATAAAAACAAACAAGAACTTTTTGAACTCACACCCCATTCCACTTTGTATGTTTGCAACTCTGGTAAGCACCGTTTGAACACTGACCTAGAAAATATCAGCTATAGCACTAACATTTAACTCATTCATTGAGACATAGGATATCTTTAGATCACTTGATGAGCCACATGTATAAATATTCTGCTTTTTGAAGATTTTACATTTACTGGTCTTTATTTTGAATCCAATTTTCCAGTATTGGCAAATAAACTGGCTAGTTCACCACAGTATAATGCTTTGTAGTTCCTTCAAATACAGAAGCAGTGAAATGAGAATGCTAGTTTGCCAAATGTAAGCAGAAATGGTCTCAAATCTGCAAGCAATCTTGTCACCTAGCAGTTTTCTGCAAGAAACAAGAAAAAAAAAAAAACGGTTAAAGTCATTACCAATGATTCGACAGGAAATGATACTTTAATGTTAATAATTGTACATAAAATAGAAAATGTGTTTATTTAAAAAAAAATAAGCCTACCACAGCAATAGCATTTGTACATACATAGCTTAAGTCGCTGGGGTTCTGCAAAAATTACAAGAAAAGTAGACGTTCCACAAATATCACAATAATCTTACATTTCAAAGCTACTAAAACATTAACCATTAGATTAGAATATATTAGGGTATATTGCAGTTTATGCAAGTTGTGAGAGCATAGTAAGTGGCAAACCCTTTTTTGCAGTGGAAGTTGAAGCACGGGTGGCGGTAGAATAAAGTCGATGAAAATATATCATGAAGAGTCTTCATATATACTGTGCATACACAGTTCATTTTGAACTTAACTTACAAATTGGCTGAAAACATTTCAATAATTAAAATATCTACTAAAGCATAATATCGCTCTATGAAAAGTTCTATAAAATAACAGGCAGGCATGGATCTGAAAAAGTGTAACAGGATTTAAAGTGTAGGTGCTATCAAATATTTGAAACAGACAAGCCACTAGAAAAATTCTACAAGCACAAAAAATAGCCGTAAGATAGCTGCACATATACCCAATATATATTTCTAGTAGACAAAAAAAAAAAAAAAACACATCAGGAAAACTTTAATGTAAACTAACCATGTGGTTTGAAACATCTTTGTGTTTCAAGGGTTATCGCGCCAACGTCCTTGACGAGGTATCATGTCCCTTTCACTGTCTTTCTTGATCTTAAAGTGTTTGTATCGCTCAGCCATTTCAAATAGTTCCTCTGGAACTTCCTAAATTTTTTTCAGAAATACCAATTAAATGTGCAAACCCACACAATCTTCCCAACCCACTCTTCCCCCATCATTTTGTAAACAATTTAACAAATCTAAACGGCGGCTTTATTAAATGCTTTGGTTTCTTTTGAAATTAGATTTAATTTCTTCTGGGCTTCTGAATAAAGTAATTTGTCCGTCAAGTGTTTCCTCTACCTGGCCCTCATCAGCCAATAATTGCTGAACACTCAAAATTTACACACCACCTTGGTTGTAGGGTTGGGCGATAACAGAAACAAATCCCACGATAATGATACCAAAACATTTATTGCGATAAATATTCGATTTTTAAAAATAATCTCCAAAATGTTGTAGTAAATCTAAATAAAGTATTAAAAATTATTTTTCTTTTGATATACTAGAACAAAGGGTCCTTCATAAAACCCAAACCCTTTCCATGTCTGCACTTCACCCTGTCTCACCTATACTTCTTCCGTCAGCCCAACATCATACTCATCCATCCACCCCATAACCTTGGATATTCCCTCCATTTAAACACACATTTCATTAATAAAAATATTACATTTGATGTATTTTTAACATTTTATGAATGAACCTGTAAAGAACCCTTTCCTTTGTTGCTGGTGAAATCTCATTTCCTCCAACCTCAAGGGATGACCCTGTGTCATTTGTATTGCACGCGGTATGAATAGTTTGTTTGAAAGCTTCTTGTATTGACCTCGAAAGTGTATATAGTTATCATATCTGCTCTTAGACGTCTCTTTTGTAATGTAAATAAATCTAATTTAGATGGCCTCTCCTCATAAATCAGATTGTCCATCCCCTTTATTAATTTGGTGACTCTTCTCTGCACGTTTTCTAGTTCCATAAGGTCTTTATGGAGTGGTGCTCAAAACTGTACTCCATATTCAAGGTGTTATCTTACCAATACTTTATGCAGTGGTATAATTATGTTTTTAAAACCAGAGACATAACATAAAACACAGACAAAGCTCAGTGCACATCCAGAAAAACTTATATACGGTACAGTGCCTAAATATACATGTATAAATAACTAATAAATAAAATGGTCTTTTAGTTTAACATTTTGGCCAAATTGTTGTAAGCCCTTGAGCCAAACTTCACGGCAGACCACGTTTCAAGGGTCCCTACACTAATATAAATTCTTAATAACCTGTGCATTGCACATGCAGTGTGATTGTGACAAATCTATTACAGAGTGCTTTTCCTGGTAATGTACAGGTTAATAAAAGCTTCAATCAGACTTAGAACTTTTGCAACTTATATTGACAGATTTATTATAAATCATTCTTCCTGGCAATGCACAGGTTATTAAGTATTTATATTAGTGTAGGGACCCTTGAAACGTGGTCTGCCGTGAAGTTTGGCTCAAGGGCTTACAACAATTTGGCCAAAATGTTAAACTAAAAGACCATTTTATTTATTAGTTATTTATACATGTATATTTAGGCACTGTACCGTATATAAGTTTTTCTGGATGTGCACTGAGCTTTGTCTGTGTTTTATGTTATGTCTCTGGTTTTAAATACATATTGCCATGCTCAGTAGCACTCCTCTGTGAAACTTATATGCTTATATATATGTTGTGGGTATTTTGGGGGTTCAATTTGAGCTTGTAGGTGTTCTGTATGTTGTATAATTATGTTTACCTTCCCTTCTATCCATACACCGTTTAATGCAATATCAGATCTTATTTGCTATTGCAGCTACTGCCTGGCATTCGGCACTATTGCGAAGCCTGCTGTCTACAAGCACTCCTAAATCCTTCTCTATCAAGGATTGACCTAATTGTGTGTCCCATTTAAATTTGTAAGTCACGTGTTTATTCTTGTTTCCTAAATGCATAACCTTACATTTATCTACATTAAACCTCATCTGTCATTTACCTGCCACGTTTCCAGTCTATCCAAATCCTTCTGGAGAGAAATTGCATCCTGCTCTTATTTTACTACCTTACACAATTTAGGGTCATCAGCAAAAGATGGAGATTTTGCTCCTATGTCAAACTCAAGGTCATTAATAAACAAGGGTCACAGTACTGGTCCTTGAGGTAGATTGTTAGCTCTCATAAACAGGGCCCTCATTACCTCTTTGTATCTGTTTGTCCTCACCTGTATGTAGCGGTTTATATTTTTGTAATATACAGTACATAACTCTGTACCCCATTGTACCTCGCTGCGGAATATGTTGGCGCTTCACAAATAAAAGATAACAATAATACTCTACGTACCACTGTAGCCCAACCTGAAAAGGCTCCATTTATGACAACCAGTTTTCAATCCAGGTGCAAATATTTTTACCGAGACCCATTTCCTTTATTTTGTACATCAACCTCATGTGGCACTGTATAAAAAGCATTTACAAGATCTGTAGATCTGGCCCTGTGACGTCGCTACATTGACAATGTGATTTTTATTTGGCGCAGCACAGAAGGAGCAATCAATTTTTTAAATAATGTAAATTTTAATGACCTAAATTCGAAACTTACATATAAGTTAAGCAAAACTGATATAAAAGTTTTAGATCTACACCTTTATGTGGATAATAAGGTGAACTGTAAAACACAAAATCTGTTGATTGCAACACCTGTGTACACCGAACTAGTAACTAGTTGTCACCACAGGGAGTAGAGTTAAATAACATTCCCTATGGGCAACTAAGAAATAAAAAAAAGAATTGCACATCAGAGGCCATGTGCCAAGAACAATCACTTTTATTGAAACACATTTTTGGAAAAGAACAATGATCCAATTTAATTACTAAGCCAATTGAAAAGGTTAATAGTATTGAAAGGAAGGTATTAACTAAAAAAAAGAACATTGCAAAAAAAAAAAAAAAAAAAAAATCTAAGGTATTTGTTGACAACTGGATCCCTTTTATTATACAATATAGTACGAAATCAGGACAGATTAAAAATATTCTTAAACCTTGGAATATCCCGTTACAGGATCCCCTCTTGAAAGATTTTCTCCCAAATAGACCCCAATTAGTTTTCTCAAAAGCTCCCAATTTAAAAGGACAAGCTGGCGCCTAGTACTCTTAAAAAACAAAAAAACAAAATGGAATGTCAAAAGCACTGAAACAGTATAGAAGAGAATGTGGCTTAAAAATAACCCCATAGGCTTTTTCACTTGCTTTCATTGTAAGGCGTGTGATTGTCGTAATAAAGCTAATAGTTTGAAATCTAACCAGACCGGGGAAATATTTTTAATTACCCAAATGATTAACTGTAACACTAAATTTGTGATCTATCATTAAGAGTGCCCGTGCGGCCTACAATATCTTGGCCGCACCACTACTCCTAAAAATTAGGATTTTAGAGCATATTCGCAATATTATAGCAGGGCTGGAATCAGAGTGTGCCAATGCGTTTTAAACAATGTCACCAATCAAATCCTAATGGTTTAATTTTTAAAGGTATTGATTTTATTCCGGTCAACTGGATAGGGGGAAATAGAGTGATTTATCCCAAAAAGAAACTCTCTGGATATACAAACTAAAAACTTTGAAACCAATAGGATTACATTTTGATTTAAATTCTTTTTTGGGTTGAGACAGTTTCACGATGCGTATTTTTTAATGTCCGTTTTTTAATGCAATTGGGTTTTAGTCTGTTTATTATCAATATATGATCCTTTTACTAGTTTATTAATTATTCAATATCTTTTTATATATATCCTAGTCTTAATGTACATACTTTTTTACTATTATTTTTTGTATTTTATAGAAATAGCTGAATTGCATTAAGGTGTGTGTTTAGGTTACATCTATTCATTATTAGGTTATTATATTAATTGTGTGATCCATCAATTTGGATGGCATTTTTTAATCATGTTTATTAAAGATTGTTATTTCATTTTAATTTTGCATAACCATTTTCCAAGCATTTAAGGCTAGTATAGGTGATCAAATAGATGCACTTACCTTATTGCACTATGAGACCTATAAATAGACGTTTTCAAGATCAGAACGATGAAACCCCTGAGGAAGCCATTTTGACACAAGGCAAAACACGCAAGGTTTTCTGATCGTTTGTGGACACTTTAGAAGCCATTCAGCGAGACACCATAGAGTTGCGCGCACACGCGGATGCCCCCGGTGCCGACATCAGAATAATCTGCGGCTGATAGCCTCTCCTTGCAGTGTCTCATCGGGCACTCTCAGTTGGGAGTGTTATTCTGTCCAGCAAGGTTTTAGTGTGTCTTAACACACTTACTGCTTGACAAGACTGGGAACATGTGAGTTTGGTACCCATGTTTTTTTCCCATTAAAACGTTGTTATGCTAGGTTTTTCTTTTTTCCACTTTGAGGATTTCTAGTGGTATTACCAGACATCCATTGGACATCCCTCAGTGAGTGTAAATATTGTTTTTACCATACTTTTGTGACACTTTGTGGGGTTATTTTTAAGCCACATTGTCTTATTCTCTACTGTTTCCGTTCTTTTGACATTCTTTTTTTAGAGCACTATGTGCCATCTTGTCCTTTAAATTGGGAGCTTTTGAGAAAACTAATTGGGTCTTTTTGACTCCATTTGAGTGCCCCGCTCTTCTCTACACTTCTTACTATAGGTTAAATTCTCCCTTTGTGTGGATAATCTTTGTCAGGACCTTAGACAATCGGGCGATTTTGTGCGTCTGTTTTCTAGATTTTCGTTTTGATATTAGTTCTTTAGGATTTTTTTTTTCCTGTGAGAAGCTACTTTGAGTAATGTTCCTATGATAGATTTGTGAGCCTCCCACAGTATGGGACAGGAAATTTCTGGTGAGATATATGTTGCAAAGTAAAATCTAATGTCTTTCTTTAGGGGTATCAAACACTTTAGGGACACACAAAGATTCGTTCAGCCTTCATTGGCCACCCATGTTTAGAATTGTGATGTCCATCATCGCATGATCTGACCAAGTAATACAGTGAATGTATGCCACAGGTGTTTTTTCCACCAAGCGTGCATCTATTAGAATTATGTCGATCCTAGAGTATGATTGATGCGGAGCTGAATAAAACATGTATAATCACTCTGAGGGATGTAGTGATCTCCAGGTATCTATTAGTTGAGTTTCTTTGAATAAATTTGGTATTAGCTCGATTTATTTCATTTTCAGAGCCTGCAGACTGGTCTATTTTCACAGTCCAGTAGGTATCAAATTAAAGTTGCCAGCCATGATCAGGAGACCCTTTCTAGTTTCCTGGATTAAATCTAGTAACCTCTATCAGAAACAAATCCTAGCTTAGCTGGAGGCATAAATGTTTACCAATGTGACCGGTGTCCCACCAAGTTGGCCAACCAGAAGGATGAAGCGCTTTTATCTGTTTTAGTGTGTTCCAGCTGGAAATGAGTATTGTCATTAAAGGCAATTGCCACCCATCTTTTCTTAAATGTTACCATTTTCATAACTGAACAATATATCTGAGATTATTGTTTACGTAGGAAAGTGGGTTGTGAACGCTCTAAAAATAGGTTTCTTGTAAGAAGATTTCAACTGACTCTCCTATAGTTGGAGAAGGCTATCCCACATTTATCCAGGCTGTTAACCCCTATAACATGGAGATTCATTTAAGGGCGCCATTGTATCGACAGTAGTGATATATAATACCTTTAATCGGTTATCATTTGTGGTTGTGACCACAAATGATCGTCAAATTGCAGTTAGAGTTGTGACCATGTCTGTTATATTTGGTGGAGTTAGACACATGGGTAGGGAGTAAAAAAACAGCAATACATAGAGAAAACAAACCAAAGAAAAACAATCTACACCATTTAAATGGTCTAAATAGAGGAACCATGTCCAAACTTTGTCAACATGGACCCAACAGTTAAAGAGGTACAACATACACGACGCTACAGCCATGGATGCCCAACAGCAGCCCCAGGGAGCATCAACGTTAAGCTTTGGCATAATAATAAATATATATAAATATATATACACACACACACCTAGTAGGCCGTCCTCAACTTTATATAAGGATAGCCAATATTTTGCTTACAGTTTGGACGGACTGGCTCTACCTCAATTTCAGACTGCCACTCGCCATGTGTAGAGGTGCCATCTTTGTGCATCCCTGCTTTCCCCAGCCATAAAAGGTCTGATGCTCCATCCTGGTGTGGTATTTTCTTACGTTTTGGAGGTAGTTTAACCACGGAGTTGTTAGGGACATGTGGGTTTAAATACATTGCTAAAATATTGTTGCAAAGTGCAACCCTGGAGCGCAGCTACCAACTCAATCGTTCATCTTGCTCCTCGGCACGCATGCGACCCCAGCCTCACCTTTTTACATCTAGACTGCTCAGTATTGGGGGCTGCCAGATTGTGTGTCCCTCTGGTATACAAGGTAGGGAGCCGGGGGGCGAGTGTGTTGGGCTCGAAAGGGTTTTTGCTTTGTCTGTCTTTTAATGGTTTAGGCATTCAATGGGTTAATTTTCCCCAGAGAATACCTCAACCTCGACCCAGCCAAATGCGAGAGATCAGATTTGGAAGGGTGGGAAGGCACCATTTATAATTTATTTTTCCTAAAGGGTCCCTCTTGTCCCCCTTGTACCAAAATGAGTGGGGATAGTGAGTGTGAAGCAGGACCAACCCTTTAAAAACAAAACACGCAGTTTTTGCTCATCTACACATCATTGAAGTGCAGAGGAGATATTCTAACCGGTGTACTAGGGCACTGAATGGGTTATAGCTTATACCCTCAGTATAAAAAACAGCATACAATGCTTTGAGATCCGCAGCAAAAACTCATGCAATAATCAGAATGTGCTACACGACCAACCTAAGCTTTCACCATTTTTACAAACTGACATTTAGATCTAAAAAACTTACTTGATTTGCACGTTCCAAGATGCTGATCAATTCTGATGCAACTTTCCAGTCTTTCCTGGTGACTAGTGTTACAGATTCCCCAGTACGTCTGTAGAAGAACGTATTTAGATGCAGTTTTTAAAAAAAATTTAAATCACAAATTATATCAAAACACTGTATATGAATTACCTAACTGGAAAATGTATACACACTAGATTATAAATACACAGTACATTCCTTACATATTATTTCACCTAAAACACTGATCACGAGATAAGGAAACAACACCTTAATGTTAGAGGCAGTAAATAAGTGTGGCACAAGAAATCATAAGAATATTTGGAATTTGGACCTACCCAGCTCTTCCAGTACGGCCAATTCTGTGCACATACTCTTCAATGTTTCGCGGAAAATCAAAGTTGAAAACATGAGTAATGTCATGCACATCAAGCCCACGTGAAGCCAAATCAGTAGCTACAAGTATCCTGACTATTCCTGAGTAGAAAAATAAATAAAAATAAACAAATATTTCATCTGGCTCACTTCTATGCATGAGACAGCTCTATTAAATTTTAAATCATTTGCCACTAATTAACAATTGTGATCAAAAAGCCCAGAATTACCAAGTTACAATTTATCAGAATGTTTGATCTTGGACGAGGAATGCTCATTTCCTAAACATAATTATACCATGACCATTTATTTCTACTGGGACAGTTCAGTTGCAGAAGATCATACTTAAACGTTGAACGTTGTTTGAAGGTGATTTGGCTTTACATAAACGTTTTAGAAACACAAAATAAGAGCCAGATAAGCACTTGAAGACAAAATCCTAAAGCAAGAAAGTTCACCTATCAGAACAAGTTCATTTGCATATTTAAAACGAAGGAAGCTGTAATTAGATGCCACCGCTTTTTGTGGGATCTTATTTAAAGCAAACACACACAGTATATACCTGTATACAGTGGTGTGCAGAAGTATTCACCCCCATGCCAATTTTTCACATTTTGTTGGCACATGCACATACTCCACGACAATTTCAAATTAGACTTTACATTTAGAATCTACAAAAATTACTCAAAAGTGATACAGCTCAACCCCGTTATAACGCGATCCTTTACAACGCGAATCCACTTAGAACGCGATGGAAGCGTGGCTCCCAATTTTCGGATTTCTGAATACTTTACAACACGATTATTGGTATCTTAAATACTTTATTGTACAATTCATGCAATTGTACATTTATTCTAACGCGATCCGCTTATAACGCGATGTGATTCTTTGGACCCAAAGCACAGCGATATAAGGGGGTTGAGCTGTAGTTAGAAAATGCATGTAGAATATAAAGAGGAAGATTTACAAAGAAAAACATATTCTCTGTTGCAAAAGTATTCAACCCATTGCTACTGTAGCCCTAAAATCAGCTTGAGTGTAAAATAGTTTGAATGGCGACATAATTAGAGAAATGGTTTCAGCCTGTGCGTAATCAAAGTGGCTTACCTTGTAGATCATTTCCCTAAGGTATATAAAAGACTACCAAGCTGCAACTCGGTGATCCAACAAAGCATCCATGAAGACCAACGAGCTTCGAAACAAGTCAGGGATAAAGTGATAGAGCAGCACAGAGTAGGCGAAGGGTACAAGAAAATGTCAAATGCATGCATTATCCCTCTCAGCACAGTCAAGTCCATCATTAAGAAGTGAAAGAGCCATTATACAACCCAGACACTATAGATATGAGGTCGCACTTCCAAACTGAGGAGCTGGGCAAGCTGGAAACTGGTCCGAAATGTCAATGACGCCAATGTGTGAGATGGGAGTGTGTTCACACAACAATTACCGGTCCCTACACAAAGCGGGCCTGTATGGACGGGTGGCAAGAAAGAGGGCATTAATCAAAAAGACTGATCTTAAATCACGTATGGAGCAATAAAGCATATAGATTATACTGCAGACATTGCAAACTCATTCAATGCATACTTTGTGGGATGTGCTACGTCCCCATTAGCTAAACGCAACCCAAACAAAGCTTAATCTGGGAGAACCCATATAGTCCCACACTCTCCCACAATTTTCAATATGTTCCAATATCTGGAGAGATTACACAAGCGCTCCTCAAATGAAAAACTAAAACAGCCAATGTGGATCTGACATGCTGCAATCAAAGTTCCTACGACTTCATGCCTCAGCCATTGCCAAACCACTTGCCTCTCTAAACAACTCTATCCTGTCTGCAGGCCATATCCCTAAGACCTGGAAAACTGCTAGAGTTGTCCCAATCTTCAAAAGTGGGGACAAAAACACTGTCTCAAACTACAGGCCAATCTCTCTTCTCCCAATACTATCCAAAGTCATGGAAAAATGTGTTTACTCCCTATTAAGCAATTACTATATCAAGACAATTTTTCCTGCACAATTCCAATCTGGCTTTTGCCCCAAACACTCCACAGTAACTCCTAAAAGTTTGCAATAAGATCTAGTGTAGAATGGAACTGGAAAAACTTACTGGTGCAATATTCCTAGCTTTTGCAAAGGCTTCTGATACTGTTGGTCATGTTATCTTGCTAAACAAACTCCAGTGCTCTGGAATAGGGAATTGGGGTTTAAACTAGTTTCACTCCTACCCATCAGGTAGATCCTAACATGTGTCTCTCAGGTTCTAGCTCCAACCCCTTGGATATCACCTGCGGTGACCCGCAAGGCTCTGTTCTGGGGCCCCTACTATTTCAGTGTTCATCAATGATCTTCCTACAGCTTGTAATGGAGCTTCAATACACATGTATGCGGATGACACAGTCTTATATGCACACAAACCACGCCTCTCTGACCTTGAACACATAATTCAATCTGATTTTGAGACTTGAAAACTATTTCCCAAAACAAAACGTTTTTAAACACAGACAAGATTAACAATGATAGCTGGGACCAAGACTAAATTGCTAAAGCCACCAATGACGGAACTTCAGATGAGAACCAACTTTAATACTATCCGAGAACCTGTCACTAGTTTTAAATATCTGGGCATATGGTTTGACTACCATTTATCATCTGAATTGCACACCGATACCCTGACATCCAAAACATATGCCAAACTAGGTGTACTTTATAGGAACAAATCCTCCCCAAGCTCGTTGGTCAGAAAGCGTACCAATTATAGACTATGGAGAGTATATGGCACAGCATCCCAAACTCACCACGGCAAACTAGACACCCTCTACTATTCAATATCACGAGTCTAGGTGCAAAGTTCAGCTTTCCTGTCTTGCCTTCAAATACTTTCTGGGTAACCTAACCACCTATCGGAACAAGCTCCTCAACCCCTACTACATGTTTACATTCCCAAGGTTCAATAAAGTATAGAGTCGCTCCGACTTCTCTTACCATGCACCCCACAACTGGAACAATCTACCAGAGACTCTCAAAGCCGCCTGCAGTCTAAGTTCTTTCAAAACAAAAGCGGTCTCACATTTAATTTTGTCTGGAACTGTTACAAACGCTTATAGCATATTTTATCTTCAACTGTTCATGCAATGTCTTTATATATAATGTATAAAAACATACATAGAGAGAATCCCTGTAAACAAGCACTCTTCCTCCACTAATAATTATTAAAGTTTATTGTGATAATGAGGCAAACAAACATGAAGCTAAAACCTACTTGATGCCAAAGTGCTAAATGTCCGTTGCATGTGCTCAGTATGTGAAAGATACTATTCTATTCAACAAGATTCAAGATACTTCGCAAAGAGTTACAAGAAATTAGTATGGAGTCCTATACAAAATCATTTGTCTATTTTAAAAGGAAATCTCTTGCTCAGGATTTTTCTTATATTTACAGGTTTATTATTGATGATGCCACAGTTGTTAAAAGACCTACTGCAGGCTTTTTCTTTTAACACAAGCAGTAAATATTTTTATAATTGCTACACAAATCTATTTCCAGTTTAATTTTGCTATATATATATATATATATATATATATATATATATATATATATATATATATATATATATATATATATATATATATATATATATATATATATATATATATATATATCAAGCAAGCAAACTGTTTTCATAACTATATTTACATCTTTGTTCACATAAGTATATAGATAATATATTAACAAAGGAGGGGAGATACATAGGTTATTGAAGGACTCTTTGAGATCCCTATAGAGGATCCAGAACTTGATATGTTTATAAATACACAATGCACAGCAGGTTCAGAATTTATTTGAAGCAATTTTAACTCCAAAGGCTCTTGCAGTAATAAAGGTTGCTGCCATACTAACAGGGCTGACAGGCTCTTGGTAAAAAAACAAAACAAAATACCTTTGTAGATGTCACAGTAAAGCAGGTAGCACGCCGTCCCTATGTTGAGGGATATATCATATCTGCCAACTTTATAATTTTGTAACCATTTATTCGTTTTTGGGTGTGTCCTGGACATAAAGTAGGACAGGTGATGCATTGTTGCAAGTGCAGTTGCACAAGTGAGGTGAAAGCCAGGAGTGACTGTGGGTGTGGGACAATAGCCATGAGTGCAGACTGTTGGGATGTTTGATTTGTGGGGCGAGTTTTAAGGTTAGTTAGTATTAAATGACTAAAAGGTTGACACCATTTGTATCAGAGGAGATGGCAGATGGCAGATGGCAGTTAGGTATGAATGAGAGCAAGTGTGTATTGGAAGAAGAGAGATTGATCTGTAGTTTGAGACAGTGCTTTTGTCCCCATTTTTGAAGAATGGGACAACTCTGGCAGTTTTCCAGGTCTTAGGGATATGGCCTGCATACAGGATAAAGTTGATTATGGAAGCAATTGGTTTGGCACAGGCTGAGGTACAAAGTCTTAGGAACTTGGATTGTAGCAAAGTCAAGTCCACATTGGTTGCTTAGTTTGAAATTTGAGGAGCGTTAATAGTGGATTCCTCTGTTTATATGCGGATGCTAAGACAGTGGTAACCATATTAATACAAGAATTTATTTCTAGGTATAAATTATCTCCCTATGGAGACACTTATGGGATGACTTATGACTATCTGTAGTTCAAAGGAACGAATTAAGGACCATGTTATTGGTAATAAAACAATTAATAAGTATTGCATGCAACTAATATATTTTTGAGTCTCTCTAGGCACAGGTCAAAGTTGAAAGTGCACCTACACGAGACGGGTTAATGGTCAAGCATTTTCTACGCAAGCACGCTCTTCATCCCAGATGAAAAGGCCATTTAAATAATACTCATCATCAGCATTGCAGTAAATGTTTGCTTATCATCATGGATACACACCACGCACGTCAAAATAGTGCCAGCCTCGGCACAAACAGCTAATAAAGACAAAGACACAGCGCCTGCAAATTAGTGTTTTGATGGGCATAATACTCTGACCACTAATCAAGGGAGAAAGGTCCCAGGCAAAAGTCCAGGCCTCGAAACACGAACTTTAAACTTTGTTATTTTTACAGGGTTTTATTATTTTTCAGTTACAATGTATGCTCCTTGGGTTTGTGTAAGTGGTGTCCCATAAGGATGACAAAAATAGTATAAGGTATTATTTGTTTAACTCTGTTTATTTTGTTTGGATTTATAGATTGATAGAATCTCCCTGCAGAATGATATCCCGGTGGGAGAATGTTTTATCAGTCAAACACACGGTTATGTTAATTGCTCACAGGTAGAGTTAGAAACAAAAGAGAGACACCCAATACACAAGTGCTAAAAAAGTAGTCTATGGGAAGAACAAGTTTCGGGGAACTTTTTCCCAAATGTAGGAGTTGGGTTACTGTATGACAGGTTTACAGGGATATCCTCAAATCTTACAACCACAGACATTTACTCACTTAACCAAGAATAGGTTTAGTTTAAATGAATGGCTCTGCAGAATGGAATAGATCTAGACTATATTTTAGCCTCAAAAGGGAGGGGCATGTATGCGCCCTAGTTAAAGCGCAATGTTGTGTATTTATCCAGGATTCAGGAACCATTGGGACTTGGTGGTTGGATTGATTTTCTTTGAGCGAAGCTAGCGAATGCTTTTGTATGTGTCTCTGTCCTACTCATTGCTCTCTATGTGTTAAGTACAGCAAAACTCTGATCCAGAAGTGCGTTACAACCCTCACCAACTCTATGCCTCTTTGCGGTGATGATGTCGCCTGTCCCCCAGAAGAAGAGACCAAAGAAGAAATCAACTGGGCTGATATAATGGCTGGAAAGGAATTAAGTTATGCACAACTTGGATATCTTGGTACAGCAGGACTATGAAATGGTTAACTGTTCTTTAAATAGACTGTTTCTTAAGGATATGGGGGGACTGAGAAGACTGGATATGAGGAAGGTGGGAGGTCACCAAGGGCCGTGAGTCAACCACAAGGAAAGGATCACAAGTCAGCCATTTTGACCATAGCAGCAATTTTGGTCCATTTTGCCATTCTGAGTAAATGCAGTATGAAAGATGTGTGCAAGAAGGATGTTTGTGCAGTCGCTCCTAGCAGAAATTAGCCCCCACCAATTCTCAAATAGCTGACCCTTAAATTATGTGACGTATTGAGACAAAATATTTATCTAATCTGTAGAAATTTTTAATGTTATATATACACATACATATATACATAAATATATGACTATTGGTCACTACAAGGCTCTAGTCATAGAGAAGAGTACCAAGTAAGGGTATTGTTCTTTAGAGAACAATAAGGACGGAATTGTTAGGGACAGTAGGTAAAGGCCAGAAACTGCATTTGTGTTAAACCATCCATTTTGTCTGTAATAACCAGTTAAGATTCTGTAGTCAGCCTTTTGCTGAAATATAATTTTTCATGCATTCAGCTGCTGGCAAAATTATAATTTCCTCCCTGCTCAGGATCTTGTTAAGATACTTTTTATGTTGTCAGCTTCCTGCTGTTTTAATAAACAATAGACTGGTTCTCTGAGAGAGGTAAAATCGTATAACTTAGTTGCTAGAGAAATTCAAGGGTTTTTGATAACAGACAATGAATAAACTATGTATTCAGACAGTGCCTGTATTGGGAGAATTACGTCCCAAAATCACGCCACTAATATGTCCTGCCCCTAAATCACGCCTCTAATCTAAGCCACACCCAGGTTACACCTACATTACGCCTCTAACCAAACCTTTCTATTTTTCTGTATAAAAATCATTACCCTATGCTCAATAAACTAAGACAAAGGAATTTGAAATCTGGCTTGTGTTACGTTTCATTTCCTTCGTTTTCCGGGCCTGTACGCTCATCAAATCGGAGATAACAGTGCTAGTGCGTGATAAAGCTTCCCGGGGGAGTCTGCTGCAGGGTGCAGATGTGTGTATCCAGGCACAAGGCCTCCAGCCCTTTTGGCAGAGGAAAGGTTCCTTTCAGGCCCCCACACTGAATTGATGAAATTCCTCAGTGCACCTTAGATTACAATCGTGTAACCACACCGCATATGTACTCACGGTGTGATACCACCGCAGGGGTAAGTGGGAAACCGGCACACCGCCTCCAGAGGGGAATAACCATGGGGTAACCACAGGAAAGGGGAGCGGCAAAACGGGGTCAGATGAGGAAGGTAATGAACGATACCTTATTGTGCAGACCAGTAAAGTGTGTCAGCTGTTAGATATATACCCAAGTACAGGCATATAGAGGCTGTCACCTTTTGCTGCCCAGCGCTACACACCCGCAAATATGGAACCTCAGCACCTTTAATGGAACCACTGGAGTGGTTAAACAAGAGAATTAATGTTATTGAGTGGCCCAATCCAAGTCCTGATTTTAACCCAATCGAACATTTATGGCGAGACTTGAGGAATGCAGTCCATTAACGAAGGGAAGGATTGGCTCAGTGAGTAAAGACACCGACTCTGGCACTGAGTTTGAAGCAGGGGAATCTGGTTCAATTCCTGGTGTCTGCTCCTTGTGACCTTGGGCAAGTCACTATATCTCCCTGTGCCTCAGGCACCAAAAACAGATTGTAAGCTCTACGGTGCAGGCACTGTGTCTGCAAAATGTCTGCCTACATAAAACTAGCCGCGCCATACAAGAACAAATTATTATTTATTATAGGCTAAAGCAGTAAAATTCTGGGCATTATTGAAATCCCTGCTCTCTGATTGGATAATGCCCGGAATTTTAACCAATCAGTAATGCCTGGAATTTTTGCTGCTTGCATTGTGTATATTGTCAATGTGTTTATTTCCAGCCAATCAGCTTTCAGAACAGCTCTGAGACAGGGCAGTGGATTGGTCAGGAAGTATCAGCCACGGATTGACTCCTCCCCCTCCCTCGTGAAACAGAGCTGATTGAGCAGATTCAGTTGAATTTGGGGGTGGGTCTGCAAAGTAAGTAAGTGGCTGTCTGCAGTTTGTTTGTGGCTGCAGTTTGTGTTTGTGTGTGAGAGTGTGTGGTGTGCTGTTGTGTTGTATGTGTGTGAAGCAGCAGTATGTGTCTATAGAGCTGCGGTGTTGTGTGTGTGTGTGTGTATATAGAGCTCGTGTGTGTGTGTGTGTGTGTCAGTAGCAGTGTTTATGGGTGTAGCAACAGCAGTGGGTGTGTGGTGCTGTGCGGTTGTGTTCTATGTGTGTGTAGCAGTAGTGTGTGTGTAGAGATGCTGTGTTGTGTGTGTATATGTATGTAGAGCTGCAGTGTGTGTGTGTGTGTGTGTACACAGAGGGGGTAGCAGTGTGTGGATAGATAGCTGCAGTGTAAGAGTATATAGAGGTGTTTTAATGTATCTACCATTTTATTTTAATAAAAAAAATCTATATAACTATACGAAAGTGTCCATTTATGAAAAAAGCCTACATTTAGAATATAATAGTAATAATCCCCTCAGAACAGGGCATTACTGTAATTATTATCCCCGACATACTTAGCAGAACTGGATCAATTTTCCAATGAAGAATTAGCAAAAATGTCACCATCCTACTGTGCAAAGCTGTTCGAGATCTATCCAAAAAGACTCAGCCGTAATTGCGGCAAAAGGTGCTTCTAACAAGTACAGTCAATTTAGTACATTTCCTTTGCTGACATTTAAACCCTACAACTTTGTAGCTTACAATAATAATAATAATAAAGTTTAATTGAAAACCCGTGCAAACATTAATTTGAAATTCAACACACTGACATTGGTAGGGGGTGAATACTTCTACATACAACAAGTCACACCACATAAAATACATCAAAGGTGAATTTAAAAATGTACTTTGGCATTCTTTCAATTCCATCACACTCCAAATATCATCTACTCAAACCACACAGCATTACAATAATGATTGGAGGACATAAACAGATAGATTTATACTGTGCAAAAACCTGACAAAATGTATTAAACAATAAATAATGCAGGGAGCGCAGAGAGAAACTCACACCATAAAAGAATAAAGTGATAAACACAGAATAGTGCTCCTCAGTGCTGCCTATAATTAAGATCTCTAGTACCGAGTGAATAACGTGAATCAAAAAATAAGGTGCAAATTAGTGTATAGATAATCAAAATGTAGTGCTCAATAATGGAATATATCACTCACAGTCGATCAGTAATGGCCTAATAACCATATGCCATAAATGATGGTCAGTAGAACTGCATGCTGGGGTTCCTGAGGAAGCGGTTGACATTGTTGTGGTGAAACGCATAGGGGTTTTGACCTTCTAAGGACACCATACCATCCAGCTTGAATTCATCTTGTGATTCCGTACTGGGTTTGATCACAGATGTGGAAGTTACCATACCGGTAACAAGGAGTGGCATGAGACCACCGCTGCGAGGATTGGAGCGAGACCGCCATTGGCACTCACGCGGTGCTACCTACATCCTCCCGAGTTGTCTAAGTGTACCCTTGATGCACTTACTGTGTCTGATAGACTGTGAGAATGTGAGTATATTCCCTACCCTCCCTGTTCTGTCATTTTTTATTAAATGATGTCATGTCATGTTCTCCATATGTTTTCTTATTGTAGACTTCAGCTTGCAGTTCTACTGACTATCACCATTTACGGCATATGGTTATTAGGCCATTACTGATCGGCCGTGCTATATTCCATTATTGAGCACCGCACTTTTATTATCTACACACATTTTCAAAATAATTTAAACAACTAAAAATCTCATGGGGTGAATTCCTTATCAAGTATGCTAGGAACAAGATAAACATGATACTAAAGTTGATATATACCAATACAACTACTTGAGTATTATTACACATTAGCCACTGCTCAGCAACACATGTATGAGACTGAATGACAAGGAGAGCTACTACTATATTAAACTGCAGTAGCCCAAAATTGGCAAGAAGATTGAGATAACAGAAGGATTGGCAAGTTACAGTACCAAATGTTGATAAATACGCTTTAAAGAACTATAAAAAATTACTGTACATCACTAAAAACCAAACAAAGATGCCCAAAGCTACTTCCAATGTGACAAAAACACAGTTCAATACCTATATATTCTCTTGAAAAAGGGTAATTTAGTTTAACCCTTTGGCCAAACTGTCTTAAGCCTGCTGCCATTTTCAAGGCATGACCGTTAGCAGGTCCTAACACTCCCTTAGTTAAAATTCTTATTTACCTGTATAATTACAGGAAGAATGATCTGCATTGGATCTGTCGTAACCCAGCAAAATGAAACTGACCTGCCAACATGAAAAGTGGGGAGGGGGGAGAGCCACTACCCTCCCAAAAATCGCTGAGACCAGTTGCACATAGTTAATAAACACAAATACCCAACAAGCTCTGAAAAACCCCAAACATTACCACATATATATTTATATTAGAAAAAGAGGAAAAGCGCCCGATCCATGTGTAAAATCCAATAATAAAGGTTTAATGACACAAACAAAGACAAATGCACACTCACACTTTGCCAGTAAAATAAGAGCGCTGTATGGGACAAGCCCATGCGCCAGCATGTACCAGACTGTGGTAAGTTCGTTCCGTCTCGCTGTGTGAACAGTAAGGCTTCACTGCTGCTGGTGTCACCGTCTCAGCGTCTCTCCTGCAACCCGAATGAGCAGTCTGTAGTTCCTTTTCAGGACGGCTCGTTTTGGGAATAATTCAGAGAACTTCCTCTCTGGTGTCTGGCTTCTGAACTGCTCCACCACCGTAGTTCATTGACCACGTGACCCTACGCGTTTCTTCCGACTCAGCGGATTTCATCAGGGAATGGACTACACTTGTAATGGCTTACAATTTATAATGCCTCAGTCCAATTAGAAGATTACAAACATGAGTGTTTTGGTAATTAATTGAGGTCATCTGTGCTAGATGATCTATACTAATGGTATTTAAATGACAATATGCATATTGTTAGAATAAAATCAACAGTTGAATGTTAAATAGATGAAGAAAACTATATCATATAGCATGAATAATTTTAAGAAAGGAGTAATTACAATATAGATAACATTATTGGATACAACGTTAATATATTAAACATTATTAAACATTATGAACAACCCATATATCTAATGCTAATACTCCATATATCAATCTGTCTAAAACAAACGATTTGAATGTAGTGATCAACAGGGTATGTGCATACATATATACATACATACACACACACACACACACACATATATATATATATATATATATATATACATACATACATACATACATACATAACATACACACATACATAAACCTTTCTATATATAAACCTTTCTATATATTTGTCTATCAATGAACCTTCCGAATAACAACTGTAAGAATGCCGAGAAAATATATATAATAACTATTCTATATTAGTATACTGAATTGATGATAAACTATAACACTTAATAATCTTTTTATTTTAAATGTAGATTATATATATATATATATATATATATATATATAAAATATATAATCTCAAAAGGAGTGCTAGTAGGCGGCCCCTTTTCAAGAGAATATATAGGTATTGCAGCAGTGTGTATTTTTGTTGTATACATTAAGCCACGCCCACACCTTTTTACACATATATTATGTGGTAATGTTTGGGGTTTCTCAGAGCTTGTTGGGTATGTGTGTTTATTTACATCACTAGTTGCAGCACTTCAGTTTTGAAAGCTTTCAGGTTTAAAAGCATAATCTTTGATTTAATAAAAAATTGACACAAAGTGCATCAAACAGATGATAATTTATACGTTCAACATTGGTCATATTTAACAAAACATGTGTTCTGCATGATATTGAAGATAAACACCAGGTCTAGAAGTATGAAAACATGTTCTAAAGGGGCAAAGTAAATCGAACTCTGGACAGTTATTTCTGAAAATTTTTATTTTTCGTGCAACTTGGGAGCATGAATTTAAATATAAATCAGTATAAAAAAAATCTAAACATTAGATGTGATTTACCCTTTTTAAAATCATCCAGCGCTTGCTCTCTATCACACTGCTCTCTGTTGCCATGTAGTGATTGTACAGCGATTCCTTGCAGACTAAAATCACTGGCCAAATCATCCACACTATAATAAATAAAGTGTTCCTTTTATTATTCATTAAGAAATATACAGTACAAAACAATATAGGTTTGAGAACTCTAGGAATGATGTAAACTGTACGAAAGCCCTGTTAGTCATTCGATGGCTATTTGAAGGTTTTAAGAGAGGGAGGATCGGGTATTCAATTTAACAAAATACCAGGTCTCTTGCCGAAACCCGACCTATGGATGGCCTTGCTTACCAGACCGACCCTGAACAGGTCTAATAAGGAACGTAAACGCATAACTCCTGTACTGTATAGCTTCGGCGTAGAAGCTGCCAGTCCCAAATACCTTAACGATTAGATTTTTAATTTGGCAGACTACATAATAAGAAAAGAGAAAATGTACCGTTCTATATTTCTGTTCCTTAACGTCCTCTATGGCAGCCAAATACTAATGGGATAGCTCAGTCACAGCTGGTAGGACAAGAACTTCTTGCATCCTGAAAACCTTATCTTGGGAGGCCTGACGAATTATGAAAGCCGTAACCTCTGCTGTGGTAAAAAATGATTATTCCTCCCAGACATCTTGAAAACAATATTATCCAGTTTCTGTCTTGATGTTCCTGCTTCAATCCAATCTTTCAGTTTGGATATACTGTACAAATTGACTGTTCTAGAGATACGGCCATTGCTGTTGATGATCTCAGTGTCATTCCTATAGCAAGGTATTGTTTGAGTAAAACAACCTCCATTCTTCAATCCATAGTATCCTTAAAAAAGGAAGATTCATACTATAAGGGGGATTGTTGAATCTTTTACCATCTTGATGACAGCTGCGTCAACCTTTGGTGGTATTAGCCAGTTACTGCAGTTCTCTTTACTGAAGGGGTACATTTTCATTAATTATTCTAGTCACTGCTGGTCGTCTTTTATCCAGTGATGACATTCAGTCTTCACAATGTCCTCTTCCTTTCCTCTGAACAGGAAAAGTTCTTAACTATTTTTTAGAGCCAAAAAAAACCTGGTCCAGGACCCCAAGCTCTTCTCTGGTGTCCTCAATACTCATCGTCAATTATTCTTAACGAGCTAGTGTCCGTCTTAAAAGGAACCCACATCCGCTTGTTTCTCTTCCCTCAAAGAGGAATCTCCCTGTTCTGAATAAATCCTTCAAACGGTCAGGCTACAAATCCAATGAAGTCTGTTATTTGGGCCTTTAAAAGACCCGAAACTGTGATTTATCAAAAGACTGCAGGACTGAAGTTTATCCAGTCAATGAATGTAGTTAAACAAGTAGAATAGTTTCCTCAGACATCTTCATTTATGCAAAGGAGAAAGTTTGACATAGCAAAGTTTAGCCTTAAAAACAGTATTTTTAGGCTTGACAACTTGAGCCTCTTGCGGAGGCTTCTAAGTTTTCTGGTCCCTGAAACTGTAGGACATGCTGCTATCTTTCTATCAATAAGGGACCAAATAAGCAGGGAATTGCATGTTTTTTTTTTTTTTTTAAACTAGCCGTCAGGTCTTTCAAACTCCCCCAAAAGTCAGATCTTCTCCAGGTGCAGCTTGTCACAGTGAGGCGTGGTGATTAATGAGCAGGTGTCAAAGAGCTGCTTAGTAGCACATTTACAAGGCAAACTGTAATTTAGCCCCAGAAAGACTTTCCTAGGCTTAATCCGAGCCCCTTACTGATTTGATGCTGCTCGGTTCTCTGGTCCCCTGAAACTGTAGAAGGAACAAACCTGCTGCAAGCCTATCAATAAGGGAATAAATACGCAGGGAAATGCATGCTTTTTAAATACCTGGCGTCCAGAACCAGCTTCCTCCCTAGTGAGGATGGCCCTTTGGTGCAAAACAAATGCGCTCTCCGTCATGACTTCACCTGCCGACGCACTGCGTTGTGACGTCCCCACACCTCCACTCAGAGAAGCAGATCCTGCGGCCTCAGAAGGAAGATGCCTAGCAGCGCTGAAAATGGTTGTATGCAACTGACAATAGGATTACGTCCGTATAAAAGCGGATGTTCAAGAGCCAAGTAGAGGAAACGGTAGGGAAATCACCTCCTATTGGGTGTAGGGTGGCATCAACACGGCCCTCAGAAAAACTATACATGAAAAAATAAAAAACTGTCAGGAAAAAAGCCCGATTAGCTTTTCTTCAGCTAAGGTAGGACAAGAATAACTGACAAGGAGGCCAATGCCCCTTCATATAGTGGACACTAGAAGAGTGCGTCCTACCAGCTGTGAGGAGGAGCTATCCCATTAGTATTTGGCTGCTATAGAGGATGTAGAAGGAAAAAAAAAAAAAAAAAAACCTGACCTTTCTTTGCGATTCCATTAAGAAATTAATTGAAACGTTCGATACGTGGCTAAGAATTATAGAAGTACCCAATGACAGAAATACCACAACTCTAAAAATATAAACAGATTACACTGGTTGCTATTCAAGGTTAGACAGGATGGACCGAGTATGCATGCAATATACCAGCATTAACCCAGATTGGTGTAATATACATCTATTGACCTCTCCATTACCATCTGCCATTTTTTTTTATATAATCTTATCCATCATAACTACGTACCCTACAAGAAGGTAGAACCAATTGTTTTTAAGTAGTCATTTATGCATCAGTTTATCATTAATACATACATAATTTTTTTTCCAACAAATATTAGGACTTTATCTTTAGGCTTTAAGGAGTCAATGAAGTGAAGTGTAAAAGCTCTCTTTTCTTCTTCTGGAATTATGAATACTCTTTGCTCTACAGTGTTCACGGCCTGCAAAAAAAAAAAAAAAAAAAAAGCAGATGTTTAAAAATGCAAAATCAAACATTTAATAGATCACATCCTTTTATAGAGCAGGGTGTTGCAGTGCATTGGTTTTAAAAACATTAATATAAACCTTTTCCCTGTTCCACAGATTTACCCGGTACATACCTATAGAGACGTACCCGACACGCCATAGACCTTATTGACGTACGTAACTCTCTGCTGTACCAGCTGGTTCCCAGATTAATTAACAACAACAACACACCTGAACAAGGTGTCCTATAACAAGTCTGAGTTACAGTACATCATGCACAGAAAAAAGAAAACATACACACGCATTTAAAAACAAAAATAATCAAACATATGTATACTCAACTACAAACGGACTATACTAATAAAGACATCCAAACATACAACATATACAAAAAAAAAATATTATACACACAGTGTTAGCCGAGCTTAATAAAAAATTAATAGACGATACCGTTCGGTGGCCAACGAAATGCTTTTATTTGTGCGAGCTTTCGATACACACTGATCTTTTTCCGGCGGTGTTACAATCAATAAAGCATGCAAGGGTTTTACTTAAAAACAGTGTCTCTTGGAATGTTATCTGTGCTTATCGCTCCCGTGTGTAGATGCGATTTATGACTAGGTGTTAAATTGTCCCTGAATGTTAGTGATGTAAGAGTGTGTGTGTGTGTGTGTGTGTGTGTGTGTGTGTGTGTGTGTGTGTGTGTGTGTATGTAAACATAAATGAATGAAGAGCCCACAGTGTATACAGCGCTTTACAAAAGGTGTGTGTGGACTGAGTGTATATCAATGGTGTGGAAATGTGAGTGTTGCATTACTAAAAGTGTGTGCAGATACTATGTTACCTATTGTTATATAGGGATGGAATTACATTGTGTATGTATGAGATAGCTGTATGTGCATACATATAGCGCAGTATGTATAGACATGGCTTTTGCCATCAATTAAAGGCAAGTTGCCAGGAAAGGTAACCCCCCCCCCCCGTCAAGTGTGTTTTTAAAGTGTCAGCTCTGCAGTCCCGGCTGAAAACAATCTTTAAATAAATGTATTTGCGTGTTTAAAGTGTCAGCTCTGCGGTCTAGGGCGGACTGCAGTGTTATAAATAAATGTTACCGTGTTCAGATGTTCCTGGGAGAAATAAAGGCTGCTAACCTGTGTTTAAGGGGTTAAATGGAGAAGTACGCCTTGGATTGTGAAGAATACTGAATTGTAACACTGCCTTAACCCCAGACTCAAGTGGATACTTGACTTGTGGTTAAATAAAGCCCACATATCAAAAGTTTATCCAATTGAAGATATAATTTTAGTTAGGAAGGGACCAGTTTTCTGAAATTTTATATGCAGAGGGTTAGAAGGGAATCATGTAGATTGAGCTGGTTTTAAAATTTGTAGCATGGTTGTTTAGCATTCCAGGGGAAGACATGCATATCTGAATGGCCAGGCTTCTGAGATAGCTTGTGGAGATAACTCCAGGATGTATACAAAAGTCCAGAGCTTCAAAGGGACATTTGTCAAAGAGGTGCGATCGGCGAGGTTAGCAGGAAAGACCAAATAATTTGTTAGCCCTTCGTGCTAATTGAAGACCCAATAGCCTTAGATCAAAAGGGTCCCTTTGGCCTAGCTAGACTGAGCGGCATTCAGTAAGAAAGCAGGATGGCATATGCTAAGTGCGAGTGTCAAGTGGGGGAAGATGACATTTTGATGCACATGGTCAGTCACTGTTCTGAAGCCAGAGAGGCCTGGAGTTATCTACCTGGCAAAAGTATGTGAGTGGCCAGGGAGGAAATTCCCACGCCACAGATTGGCTACACATGTTAACAGATGGGACAGGGGAAGTTTTTAACATGTCATGCAGTGAGTCAAAAAGTTAGATTCATCAGTTCCATCTAAGAGTTTCATCTAATGGTTCCATCATGTACCGGAGATTCATCTGAGCTACAGTGTGCAGTGCAAGAACAGAACAAAATTATTTCATTTGGCAGAGTTATAGGGCTGGCAAGTTGCGCCCCTAGCCAAGGACTATTACACGGCTCCTTTTGTGCAGTAACCCCACGTGTGGGAATTCCTACCTGGAGACCGGATTTCAGAGACTTTCGTTCAGTGGACATTTTATTTCATTGTATCCCATTCCCGTAAGTGATTATTTGTGATATTTTTGTAATTCAAGCAGTGTGTGTTCTTTATGTAAATAAACACAATTTATTTTCACGCTTTTGTTCAAATCAAAGGATCCAGGTATAAATGTGTTAAAAAGCTTGGTCTACCTTGACACTTTAGCACTCATGGGAAGAGAGTTCACTTGTGTCAGTAATGACTCAAAAAACTTTGGTCTCGGTTTAGGTCACCGCTAAGTGTCCCTAACAGTTGCATAAATTTGTATTCATGCAACCATCTCTCTTTCGGTGTTCTAAGATTACCTTTGAGTATGGCCACCTTCAGATCTTTCATATTATGGCCAGAATCAGAGAAATGTTCGCGACAGGACTGTCTTTTGTTCCACGTGTGATGCAGATTCATTCTCTTGTTTAGCCCCTGTCCCAACTCACCTATGTAGTAGCAGCCCCCACGGCATTTCATGCACATGAGGTACACGACATTGCTGGAGGAACAGGTGAACCTTCCTCTGATTTTGTACTTCAGATTCCTGTGTGGTATTTGTATTGTGCCCACTGTGTGGAGCATTGCGCAGGTTTTGCATCTTTCATCCTGGCATGGCCTTGTCCCGCATTCAGTTGTACTGTTGAATACTGTACTCATCACCATAATTTTCTTGAGATTATGAATTTGGAGTACAAAATAAGAGGAAGGTTCACCTGCTCCTCCAGCAATGTTGTGTACCTCATGTGCATGAAATGCCCAGGGGGCTGCTACTACATAGGCGAGACGGGACAGGGGCTAAACAAGATAATGAATCTACATTGCCACAGCATCACACGCGGAACAAGAGAGTGTCCTGTTGGCGAACATTTCTGACTCCGGCCAAAATATGAACGATCTGAAGGTGGCCATACTCATAGGTAATCTTAGAACACCAAAAGAGAGACTGTTGCATGAATACAAATGTATGCAACTGTTCGGTACACTTAGTGGTGGCCTAAACCGAGAGCGGTGGCCTAAACCGAGACCAAAGTTTTATGAGTCATTACTGACACAAGTGAACTCTCTTCCCATGGAGTGCTAAAGGTCATGTCTATACATACTGCGCTATATGTATGCACATACAGCTATCTCTTACACATACATATACTCTATGTAATTCCATCCCTATATACCAATAGGGACCACCTAGTACACCTTTTGTAAAGCGCTGTATACACTGTGGGCTCTTCATTCATTTATATACACACACACACACACACACACACACACACACACACACACTATTTAACACCTAGTCATAAATCGCATCTACACACAGGGGAGGGATAAGCAAAGATAACATTCCAAGATACATAGTTTTTAAGTAAAACCCTTGCTTGCTTTATTCATTGTAACACCGCCAGAAGAGATCAGTGTATCTCGAAAGCTCGCACAAATAAAAGCATTTCGCTACCCACAGAACAGTATTGTCTATTCGATTTAGAGATATATATATATATATATATATATATATATATATATATATATATATATATATCCAAAGCCAGGATTGCATTTGAATTAGAAATTATCATTATATCACATAGACGATATGCATATTAATTCTTAAGTATAGATATTTCAACTTCATGCACTTATTGAATTTTAAATGTTTAAAGCTTTTAAAGGTAAGACCGCAAGTAATAAATGGATATCTGCATACATAAATACATTTTGGTTTACCAATTGAAACTATAAAGTAAATGAACCCTCAATAACCTAATAGGTAATACATGTCTTGGTAGATACAAAGTAAGGAAAGGACCAGGGGGAAGGGGAGCTGGAGGGGGTGGGGGGTGGGGGAGGACTATATGTAGGTTTTGTGTATAAAGGCATGCGAGATTGACCCCATATCTTATGCAATTAACCAGAGGACACATATGCTTTATATACCATGACCATCAACTAATAAGATTATGGTCATATCCCTAATAATCAGCTCAATTATTGTGCCAACTAAGGCTAAGGCCCCGCTCCCTCAGTCAGCGCGCCTGCACTGCAGACAGGCGGCGCACTGACAGGCAATTGACCGCTACTGTAGGGAGCGGGAGATACAAATGTTCTGCCTCTCGCGCAACAGCCCTCCCGAGCCGGCCAAAAGTTAAGAAAAAAAAACCAGGACACACACCCGCAGCTCCTTCCCTGCACACACACACACATGGGGGGGGGGGGGGGGGGTGAATCGGAGCAAGGGGGGAAATCGGAATGGGGATCGGGCAGAGGGGGAATCTGAGCTGAAGGGGGAAATCGGAACGGAGATCAGAGCTAAAGGGGGAAATCGGAACAGGAATCGGGCAGAGGGGGGGATCGGAGCTGAAGGGGGAAATCGGAACAGGGGGGGGGGGAATCGGAGCAGAGGGGGGAATAGGATTGGCTGCTGGGATGTCACGTGACGAGACACTGGCCAAAACCACAAGCTCCTTGTAGCTCCGGCTGGCTGAAGCGTCACAGCACGCAGTCAGCCACGCCGGATGGAGCCAGCAGGGGCATCTAGAACGGGGGCAAGCAGCTGGTGGCCCGCGGCGCCGGCCGCAGCGGGGCCAAAGCCTAAGTGACCTTACAACAGTAACTTATTCAGTTATAAGTACGTCAACTAAAACATGTTCTATTGATAGATTACCCTTCATTTAATATATTTGAGACTGCTAATACTCGGCTCACTCACTATACAGTGAACCAGTGCATGGAGATAATATGCAACATCTTCATGTTTTAGTAAATATAGCTACAGTAGACACTTATGTAGCAACATTAAAGTCACTTGAGCTGTACCAGTTCGCTGGATACTGTTACTAGCCATTTATAAATTCATGGTGAAATTGGTAGCCTAACACAATTGAGGTTTAAAAATACAATGTATTGGGTTTATGACAGGTCAAGACAGGTTTGTGCTCATCTTCAAAGAGGCCTTAATAGGGGGGAGGCTATCACAGATGGCCCACTAAAAGTGACTTGTGTTTAGAAGGTGTTAAAACGCTAACCAGGGAGGACGCCGTCGGCCTAAAAGAAAACAAAACGTTTGTGAATAATTACTGGCGCATTCCAGAGATGACAGGTTATGCTGTCATTGCAGGACTTTATTAAAAATGAGAATATCATGTGACATCTATTGTACATACAAGAGTTACATGGATGTGTGAATGTGTAGAATATGCCTCACCTAAAATGAATACCTGGTTGCACATTAGTCTGGCATGTACAGTAAAGAGTTAAAGTATTCTGCTACCAGACTGCTTTTTCTGTGTCGCATTCATTTCCTCTCGCAGGACTGAGGAGGGGGGGGGGGGGGGAAGGGGAGGAGTGACCTGTACCTTAGAGTAGGAAGGCATATCCTTATATGGTAGTTATACTAGCTAGTATGTGGAATGTCAACGTGTTTTTTTTTTTTTTTCAAGCATTGGCTCCTTGATATAGATCAATGTATTGGAATAGCAGCTCAGAGTGGTACCCAGCAGCTTGCTTGAGTACAGCTCTCCATGTAGCGACATGAATCAACTTCAAATCTCAATATTCGAACCTTAAGTAGACTAATTAATTTCTACAACAAAATTTGGCGTAGCCGGCAGGATTGCAATACCACGGTAATAACATCAAACCCAGTTCGGTCCACTCCTCGGGAACCCCAGACCTGTCGCATCACAGAGGTAAGACACCTTCTGAAATGTCTATCAGAAGCGAAAGTAGGGGTCACTTTGTAAGGTATTCCTGTAACAATCCAAGGAATTATTTCTTCTTTATATATTGGGAAAAAACTTAGACCCAGTGTAGTGATTAAAGAATGGGTGTTAAGGGCTCCAAGGAAGGAAGTACCTGTCCCAGAAAAGGGTACGCCGGCATGGTATTTATGTTAATTATAGCATTGAAACATGTAGATATTTGTGCAAGTGGAATTGTGTTTCAAAAGAAGACTCCAGGTTGCAATTTCCCTTGGAGGGATCTTTTGAAATAGAAAAATTAATTTAGGTGGGGGAGGGGGGGAAGAGATCTAAATTGGAACAAAGGTTCCTGTACACCAATGGGATCAATTCTTGGTGGAGAGTCATCTTTTATAGCCAGGGGGTAGGGCTTGTAACCCCGCCCCATAACAGGGCAGGTCAAGGTACTGATAGGCATCCCACCAAATACATGTGACCCAGTCAGTACTCTTCCCAGATATGACATTCCAACTGCCTGTTTAGGCCTGCCCATGGATAAGGCAACATAGTACCCATCCAGTCTGCAACTGCAGGCTAGGCCCTGCGCAAGAGTTTAACCCCAACACTGCCGGTTCCTATCAGGACATACAGTGTTGAGGCCAGTCTGCAATGGTGTGCTCACAACAAACAAGGCGTGACCGCGAGGCCGAGGTGGGGATTAGATAAACACCAACCCACATGGGCGCGTCTGGAGTGTAGATTGGTCGAGGTAGCTGGGTCGGGGTAGCAGAAGTCAGGATGGTTAATGATACTTGCCGAAGTCTGGATTGGAGAGGTACGGATCGTTGCAGGTACTTAGGTACTTCTGATCGTCATTGGTAAGCCGGGTCAGGAGTGGAGACGTACGGAATCCAAAAGCAAGCAAGGTCAGGAAAACTGGGCAAGGCAAGACAAGACAGGCAAGGCACAGACAGCAGGCAGGACTGTAGTGAACACAGCGCACATACACAAGGTTATGCTCAGCTTGCCCCCATGCACATATAGGGAGAACAGTCCAATGAGGGAGCATACTCCCTAGTAAGCTTGGCTGTTGGAAAACACAGGTTTATCCCTTTAGACAGAGAGCGAGGAAGCTTCTGTGCGCGTCGCGTGATGTTTACGTCACCGCGCGAGCGAACCCTGGAGGCGGGACCAGCAGGAACGGCATTTAGTGCCGAGTGTGGTCCGCGCGCACCCCTAGAAGGAACGCTGGCGTTTGCTGGTCCGCAAGATGCGCTGCAGGAGGCAGAAGATGCAGGACACCCGATCGTGGGTGTAGGCGAGTGGAGCAGGCGCCGTGAGGGGTGCGGGTGGCAGATCCTCACACAGTCGAAGGCTATAGCCAGGGGCATCTAAATTGGGAACAATGGTTCCTGTACACCAATGGGATCAATTCTTCAGTTGGTATGCGGAAACTGAGAAAAAACACGATAGCAACGTAAAAAAGTTGGAAAAATACAGCCCTAAAATCCTAGGGACCCACCCCAATCCTATTCCCCAACTATACCCTAGCCTCCCAATTGCTACATCAGGACCAGATTTATTAGATGTTTTCTGAAAATAGACCACTTGCGTAGATGGCTCCTCTTCCCGCACAACTACCTGATTCAGTTTAATCTCAGACAGGTGGAGGATCACAGGGTCAGAGTTCAATATCCCCTAGACCTCTGGCCATTTATCTTCCCCAAAGGGGCAAAAACTACTGGTCCAAGTCCCTCAGTTACCTGCAATAATACTAGATATATAGTTTAGATGCCGAGATCTATCCATTACGAGAATTACCAGGACAAGGTTCAAATGGTGCAAAGACTATTGAAATGCATGTACCATGGACACCTGGGGATTTGTTAAAATTCAGAACCATGTTTCCAGTCCTTAAAGATGACCCAGGAAAATGGATCTCAGAATTTAAAGCTATCTGTACTGCTTATAAGCCCCCAGCAGTAGATTTAAAATCAGTTGATGGTTTTTGTGTGTACTACTGAAACCTAGAAACCGATGAGTAGTAGAGTTCAGGGATGGAGTAATACAGTGGAGCCTTCTAGAGATCAATTGCATGTTCTGTATCACCGTATTATAGAGCAGGGGTGCAAACGTTTGCCCTTGCGCCCCCCTGCCTCTTGCCCTCCGGTGCTCACGCGCCTCCTCGCTGTGTGGCGTCAAATAACCCACAGCATAATTTGCAGTCGCGTTGCTGTCACGCCGCATGACCGACACGACGCCGCGTTGCCAGTGAGACGCTTACAGATTCCGGCTGAAGCAAGGTAAGTTGAGGTTTCAGAGGCCTCACGCGATCCCACGGCATGTAATTTTAATGCATTGGGGAAGAGCGCAGGGCCTCTGCAACAGCCCATGCCCCCCAGTTTGCGCACCCGTTATAGAGCAGGTAAAAGAACTGTATACCATTAGATTATATTGGAACAAGATTAACAGTTGTAAACAGAAGAATAATGAAATGGCGTCTGAATACGTTGATAAACTTATGGATTTGTTAAAAAAAAAAAAAAAAAACATTCAGGCATTGCAGATATTTAAACTAATGCCCCAGAGCTTTGAATCATGCCTTTGTCAATGGGCAAGACACACCAGTTGGTCAAGCTGTAAAACTAACTACTGTGGGGTGGAAAGCTTAAACCCTAAGGGAATTAATAGGTATTACAGGCAATTGCTGAAGGGTGAAAAGAGAGAAAAATGCTCAAGCTGTAGAAACCCGTATGACCATGCAAACTAATTTCTATAACCAAGGGGGTAGACCAAGACAATTTCAAGGGGGCAATTGCGGATAGAGGGGAAATCAGAATCAGCAACAGTACCAAGAGCCCCCTAGAAATCAGGGAAATACTGAGAGGGGTCCAAATGGAGAATTTCTTTGTCATCAGTGTGGTCAGAGGTCATTTTAAAAGAAATTGTCCCCAGATGCAAATCAGGTAGAGGGAATAATGGAGGAAACCAGGACTCCACCTTTAATTTAAAACCAAATCAATACAATAATCAATAGGACAGCCTGGAAACTCATGGTGCCCTATTATTGTCTTTAGATCAGAAAGGACTGTATATCCATATGAGAATAGGAGGCAAAATAGGTGAATTGTTTGGTGGATACCAGGGTTTCACAGTCCACGCTGCCGAATTTTCCTCTGTACCCACTCCGGAGAATAAAACCATTTTGGTAAGGGGGGTTGCAAATGTTACCATATCCCACCAACTTACACAACCGTTACCTATCACTATAGGACCTCTGAGTAATGAACATTCCTTTCTTCTAAGTCCTTCTTCAATCTGCTGGGAAAGGATCTACTGTGTAAATTAGGATGTATTATTTTCTGTATGTTGTATTTCTGCAAGTCCCTGATTCATTCCATAATTTTGCATCATCACATTTCAACGCTGGTAAACCTAAGGTTTCTTCTTCCCCATAAGGGAGGAGGATCTAATAGGGATACCTGAAAACCTATGGGCTACAGGCCACTCAGATACCGACCGGTCTGATAGCATCAGCAGAACCTGTAAGAATTACACTACAGCCTAATAAACCATTACCAGCCCTTCCCCAATATACATTCAAAAAGGGAAGCCGAGCAAGGAATAGCCCCAGTGATCAAATTACTGCTTGCCCAAGGGGTAATAATACAAACTAGAAGTTCCTGTAACACCCCTATCCTACCAGTTAAGAAGGATTCCTGTACATTACCCATAAGGTACATGTTTGTGCAGGATGTGAGAGCACTTAACATTGTGGTCCCCATTTTTCTAGTGGTTCCAAACCCAGCCACTATTCTTTCTTCTATTCCTCCACAAATCTGCCTGCTATTCAGTGGTGGACCTGTCTTCTGCATTTACCTTGATAAAGTACCTTGTGTAGGAAACGCGTAGGTGCGTTTACTTAGTCCATTTTTGCTGTATGTCCAGCATGCAATAAATTAATTCTTTTTTGTTACCCCTGGAGTGGCCTGGTTTTCTCTCTTTTTCCTGAACGGAATATGCAGGACATCCCTGGCTGTGCTCTATCTACGCTCTCTATCGTCAAGTACCTACAACGGATGGACTGCACGCCGCTGACGACAAGAGTTCCCCTTGGATAGCAGAGGTATAGTGCCGCAGTGCCTTATTTTATTCCTGTCTATCACAGACATTGTCCCTTTATTATTATACTGGTTGGGTATCACTATGGTGTTCATGGTTGTGGATGTCAAGCCGACTCCACTAGCACACTTATCCCCAACCAGTTCACAATCAACTTTATTGGGGGCACTCCATCGCTTTTCGGATTAACCCATTGTGGACTTATGCATTTGGATATTCCATTTAAGGGACTGGTCACAATTTCAGAGCATCACATATACCCTGTTCCTTGTGATATCTACAACCACAGTGGAAAGGTCCATTTCAAGTGTTGTTGGTCACCAATATCACAATAAAAATAGGGCGAGATTCGTGGGTCCACACTACACGCTGCAAACTGGTACCAGCCCCAGAACAAATGGACTTTGATTGGAAGATACCAGACCTTGCAAGAGTTTGGGAAAAACACTTTATTAATCAGTTTTTCTTTTCGGAATAAGTTTATTTGTGTTTGCAGGAATATACACTTTTTGTATTAGGCCAAAATGAGAATAATAATTTTACTATGTTTCTTTACGGGGGCTCCTATGTTGGCACACAAATCATACATATCTCTGGTGGATACCTATATCAATATAACCCAAGTGAAAGATTGTTATGTTTGTGCCCATATGCCATTTAGTTCTAATGGAGGATTACCGTTCACTCCCGTTCAACTTATTACCGAATTGTGTATTTCTCTAAATGCAGCCCAAATATGAGATCTTACCAGAGTTGGTCAGGGAAATAAATTGCAGAGTTGGGCATGTTGTAGAAATGTGACTCAGGGAGAGCACTTACATTGTTGTATATTGTATGTCAACACCTCTAGTTATCCCAGGCAGTATAATTTCTCTAAACCATTAGAGAATAAGGCCCCATGTCTAATCACAAAACCTATAAAAGGGAGATTTTTGATTAAGCAGTATTAAAAAAAAAAAAGTACACAAGGGAAAATATGTAGGTGAAGCAAGTGTACACATATACCCTAGTGTGTAATGCTTAAGGGAACTAATATATAATTTGGGGAGTGAATATGGGAGTGGGTAAACTTGACTTGGGATGCGTGTCATAACATCTCATTAATGGCTTTGTTGAATGAAACCTATTGGGTCTGTGGACAAAATTTATCTGAGATTACCAGAAAGATGGGATGGGATTTATCTAACTTATTTTATCTCTGCTATTCAACACCAAACTCACAGCCCTGGAATGTGCAAGATATAGGAGTAGTGGGTGGCTTGAGACATTGGTTGAGGTATCCTATCCAGGTATACGATAACAAGGAAAGGATCAAAGGTTTGATCCTTATGTTAGAAGCAGTGTTGAATGCTACCTCTGATGCCTTAGGCTGCGTCTATACTATAGCAGACGGAGCGGAACGGAGGCGCGCGCACGCTGCACGTTCACATCTATGGTCCTCTTTGAGGATGCCTATAGATGGCGCCAGCGCGCACGTCAGACAGAGCTGGCAAAGGCGCGAAATTGGAGACAGAGCCAAGTGATTTTTTGCGCGATGGCATGATCACGTGACCCGTCTCCTCCAATCAAAGTGAAATTACATTTTCAAAGTGCCGACATTTTTTTTTGTATGCCAGTGGTAAACACACACAACACAAACAACATACACAAAATTAATTTCCATACCGGGGGCAAGTGAACTTGTCTGTACAGTGCTTTCGATGCTGAATCTGAAAAAATGCCCGTGGATCGGGATGTGAGGTAGGGAAGTGACGTCCGTGCCGGAACGTCATTGCCACGCCTCCAAATTTTTATTGCCACGCTCCCAAACACGCCCGCTGCATACCCTGCAAAACCATGAAAAAGCTCAGGCTTTAGCAAGAGTATTGCAGCGTGGGTGCGCCTCCCCTCCGTTCCGTCTGTGCGAGTATAGACGCAGCCTTAGAATCAATTACAGCAGAAATGCAGGCTGTAAGATTAGTGGCACTACAGAATAGGATGGCTTTAGATTTTATATTAGCTAGCCAAGGAGGAGTTTGTGCTATTGTAGGAACTGAATGTTGTACCCATGTGCCAGATAGCACCCACAATGTTACTTATGCAGTAGCTAGAATAAAAGGACAAAGTTAAGAAAATGCAGGATTTCCTGCAGGAAGGATGGAGTATAGGAAATTGATTGGGGGACATAAGCAGTAAAATTTCCTGTAATTGTATGTGCTTGTAATCCTTTTTCTATAATCTAAGCATTGTATTTTTAAATATAAAACATTTAGTAAGTAATGCTCTAGGCTCTGAATGAACTGTTGCACGCTCTGGAGTTAATATTAACATTTTCGGACACATTTTGCTAAAACAGATTTTTGTGTTAAGTGCAAATTTTTTTTTAATTATAAACAGGGGCCTGAGACCCTGGCAGATATAAATTTTACATCGTTAATTTGCATAATTTCTTGGGTGGTGGCAGCGTATCGCTAGGATTGCAATTAAGGGGTTAATATTAACTCATTGAAAGTACCTTGCGGGGCAGAAAGGTGAGTTGGCTAGAGTAGCCGTATGTATTAACCCTGGTTGCATATCCAAGTCACGTGATCACTTGTGTGCTGTTCGTGACAGGTGGTATATGGGGACAGATTTAGGAGACAGATTGTCCATTTGAGAGAACTTTGCGAAGGTGAAAAGTAAAACAGATTGTGAGCTGTGTATTAACCTTTGTCCCGTATGCAGGTCACGTGTTCACAGGTGTACCATACGAGACACCCTGGTAGCAGGGGAATTGGTAGAAATACGTATGCAAGCAGCTAAGTGTGTAAAGACACCAAGTGTGAAGCAGGGGAACCTGGTTCAATGCCCATTGTCAGCTCCTTGTGACCACGTACAAGTTACTTTGATTTTGGTGCCGGAGACTCAAGGAGATGGATTGTAAGCTCTAAGGGGAAGGGACTGTGTCAGTAAAAATTCCTATGTGCTGCATACCGCACACTATACTATAATTGTGAAGGGCTTTGAGTCCCAATGGGAGAAAAGTGCTACGTAATAATGAAGTTATTATTATTATGTCAGAATTCTTACAGGAAGGAATGGGAATCTACTTTGGTAGCCCGTGGGTGAAACACTCCTAAGCAGAAATCTTGTAGTATTCTGTTCCCTGCGGTTGCCATGGAGGTCTCTCTTCAGTTCCCCCCCATCTCTTTACTAGTTGGTTGAAGGTCGTGCTTGCGAGAGACCACTCTCCTGGGGGAGAGGTGGACGACTCCAATGGATCAACTACAAGGTAGTCAGGTAAGCTCCCTGCTCTTACAGAAAAATCCTAACAACGACCTCAGCTCAGATAGGACAGAAGACTACCTGAGCTGAAATGGAGGGGCTATTTATGATCCTACCGCAGGTCGAGATATCTCAGCTGTAGGGTGGAACGTAACTCATTGGTAAGCACTGCCATGGGGACAACAAGGATTTTGTTATTTTTTATGTAGCATTTCTGATCCCATAACTATAGTTTCAGCACAAAGTTGGAAGTTAACCCCAAACCCAAACTGTTTGAAAAGGACATCTTTAAAGACCGAGGTTTCTGCCAAGTTCTAAAAAAGACAAAAACACATGAGGAGACAAGAGAATCCTCCTGAAAGATCCTCATTAACTACTCAGCAAAGCTAGGAATGGTTAGCAGGGTTTAAATACCCAATGTATGAGTAATTTAATTAGCTGTGAAGGTACAGGTAAGCAATCGCTCCCAGCACTGTGGGAGGGCAATTGCCACTAAAAGCCAAATGGCAAAAATAATAAATATTTTATTAATAAACCAAAGTAACACATTAAATAGCACATACTCTAAACTATCATAAAAACAATTAAAACATATGTGTAACGGGTGACAGCCAGTCCAGGGATAACCGTGGTTAGATCCAAATTACTCTTAAAATGAATCTCTGAACCAGGTGAGTGGATCGTGGTAGGTAAGACACAATCAATGAATTGAGGTCAGGATGCTAGTGCATATCAAGTCTCTATACCTCAGGGTGGAATATAATGCAGTGTAGGTAGTCCTATGCCATAAGGCAAACCATCATATCAAAGTACTCAGCGGTATGCTCAAAAGTATATAGCAGGGGAGATACAAACAGCAAATAATGAGCTGCGCCCAATATGAACATATATAGTTACTGCAATAAGCAACCAGTGACTACCACCGCATTCAGAACGATCTCACCCGTTACTTCCTCATCCACGACGTCAACGCAATGACGTCATGCCGACGTACGTTTCACGCATAGGGGGTGGCGCTTTTTCAAGGTGGGAGGTGTTCAACAGAGTAGCGCTGCCCTCTTATATGCTCCTGTGCTGCGCGATCCTTAAAGGTACCTCTACCTCTCACTTAGAGTGGTAGACAGCTATATTAACCTCATAGGTATAGAAATTCCGTAAATAAATAAACAAGATGGGGATTATACATATAGTGTCCTCATTCACTGGTTACTCCTCGGTTCTGGTCACATACAATAAATGATCCAATGGGGTTGTGAGAACTGAGCTGTTCGGGCGATAAGTGCATTTATGGATAGCTAAATAGTAAAAGCATATCCACTAATCACCCTATACAGGGGGTACTGGTCAAAGGGGTGGCATTTAATGAGGGCCAATATATATATTATGTAATCACCTGTATAGAGTGATTAGTGGATATACTTTTACTATTTAGCTATCCATAAATGCACTTATCGCCCGAACAGCTCAGTTCTCACAACCCCATTGGATCATTTATTGTATGTGACCAGAACCGAGGAGTAACCAGTGAATGAGGACACTATATGTATAATCCCCATCTTGTTTATTTATTTACGGAATTTCTATACCTATGAGGTTAATATAGCTGTCTACCACTCTAAGTGAGAGGTAGAGGTACCTTTAAGGATCGCGCAGCACAGGAGCATATAAGAGGGCAGCGCTACTCTGTTGAACACCTCCCACCTTGAAAAAGCGCCACCCCCTATGCGTGAAACGTACGTCGGCATGACGTCATCGCGTTGACGTCGTGGATGAGGAAATAACGGGTGAGATCGTTCTGAATGCGGTGGTAGTCACTGGTTGCTTATTGCAGTAACTATATATGTTCATATTGGGCGCAGCTCATTATTTGCTGTTTGTATCTCCCCTGCTATATACTTTTGAGCATACCGCTGAGTACTTTGATATGATGGTTTGCCTTATGGCATAGGACTACCTACACTGCATTATATTCCACCCTGAGGTATAGAGACTTGATATGCACTAGCATCCTGACCTCAATTCATTGATTGTGTCTTACCTACCACGATCCACTCACCTGGTTCAGAGATTCATTTTAAGAGTAATTTGGATCTAACCACGGTTATCCCTGGACTGGCTGTCACCCGTTACACATATGTTTTAATTGTTTTTATGATAGTTTAGAGTATGTGCTATTTAATGTGTTACTTTGGTTTATTAATAAAATATTTATTATTTTTGCCATTTGGCTTTTAGTGGCAATTGCCCTCCCACAGTGCTGGGAGCAATTGCTTACCTGTACCTTCACAGCCAATTAAATTACTCATACAGTGGGTATTTAAACCCTGCTAACCATTCCTAGCTTTGCTGTGCAGTTAATGAGGATCTTTCAGGAGGATTCTCTGTCTCCTCATGTGTTTTTGTCTGTCAAACGTTATCCTCTTTGCACCAGCAGGAACTATACTACATTATGCTATATAATTACATTTCAATTGTGGTGAGCAGTATCTCACAAGTTATGTATACAAGTTCTAAAAAAGTACAGCACAAAAAGTTTAAACAGTATAGACTACTGCAGAGAAACAGTTAAGACAAACTAAAAATAGAATATATATTTAACCCCCCCCCCCAAAAAAAAACTCACAGCTAAATCTAGCGTTCCAACATACACCATCAATGGATCTTTCAAGTAAGACTTGGCAAGACGACGTACTCCATCTGGCCACGTGGCACTGCAGTGAAAGTATACAAGAAAAACAAATATGAATCAGGAACCACCAACAAGGTTTAGACATTACAATTTAGCCTGACACTTCACTAGCACAACATATCATGACACATCATGCTATAGAAAATGCAGAGTAACTGGAAATCTTAATTAACATTTTGTTCATTGACATATACTGTATATATCAGTGTCTGTTTTGTCTCCAGATTGACCAACCAGTAGTACAATGAAGGTGCTGCTCCTGCAGAGTCTGAGCCCAGACATCGTAAACTGTGTCTATAAAGTTGCAAGAACGGTAAAATGGAGACAGTCGCGGACCTCTCTGCAAAGTTTAAAAGTCCCGGTCACATGACGCAGGAGATTTAAACAATGCAGGGAGATACCGGCACCCCATACCGGGGCCTGTAACTCGGGAAGCAGGGGGCCACAAAGCTAAAATTAATGCAGTTCAGCTCCAGAGACCCCCTGCTTTGATACCATGTTATTAAAATCTACTCACCTCAGCAGCTAAGGCAATGAAGGGGTTAAACCAGAGTACCTGGATTATTGCAGGTAGAAGGGGTGGGTGAAAGGGGTAGATGCCCCAGGGTGGGGTGTTGGTCCTACCGGAAAGGTTGCGGTAGGGGTTAACCCCTTCACCACCATAGCAGTTACTAATCGCTAAGGTAATTAAGGGGTTAGTGGCCAGTAGTTCGTTTTTATTTTAATGTTGATGCCCAACGAAGACATGGAGGCCAAAGAGAAGGACGAGGGTGGCTTTCAACCTGGCAGGGTTAAGTACAACTTTAATTTACTATATGCACGGTTTTATTTTTAGTGGAAAAATGCGCCATTATCCAGATCTAGACAATAGGAATTTTGCCAATTATTGTAGTGTGCGCGCGCTTGTTGAAAGGGGTTAAACTATCCCGCAACCTTCCCTGTGGGCCTAACCACCCAACCTGGAGCAACCACCCCCTCTACCCACAATAAACCAGGTACTCGAATTTCACCCCTTCATTACCTTAACGGCTAAACGCTAAGGTAATAAAGCTGCTTTTATTTTAATAACAGTATTGAAGCAAAGGTCTCCGGAGCTGAACCGAGTTACAGGCCCCCGGATTGTCCCTGCACTGTTTAAATCGTCCGTGTCACGTGACCGGGACATTTAAACTTTGCGGAGATACCGGCATCGGGGGAAGCAGGGGGACCTTAGGCTGAAATTAATGAGATTCAGCTCCGGAGACCCCTTGTTAGTAAAATAAAAACAGCACGATCGCCTGTTAGTAGAGGCGCGCAGGTATGTTTAGCACCAGCCTGGAGGAGGCGATAAAGTGGAGATAATACAAGTATAAATAGCGTTGCTAAAAATATCGAAATTTGATTAATACTAGTTTTTTTTTTTAACTTAAACTTGCAATATTCGGTTTGTTTTTTAAATTGATAAGGTTTACTTAAACGTGCGAGATCCGCTCTTGTTTTTTTTATTTTTTAGAATCGATATTTTTAACACACCCAAAATAAGGTGCCATATTGTTGGCGATACAACATTGATTTATTCAACCACAAAAATGACTTACTTGGAGATAAATTAGCATTTTTAGGTTATTGAAATTTGATAAATCCAGTCCCTAGATTGTAAGCTCCTCATTGCTTTCCTAATGTTGCATTCTGTAGTATTTCTGCAATTTTGTTGTGTATATTATTGCTAGTAATAGCCATGTACAAAGATCTACATACAACCCAGAGTTCTCCCTTCTTGAAAGTGTGAAATGTTCTTCTTACTGCCCTTACTGTTACCTCAGCACTTAAGTGTAGATAATCAATGCATGCGCTTCCTGACTGATTGAAACTTGCATGGCAAGCCTAATTATGGTTATATAGCGCTGAGGCATAATCATAAAGCTCAACCCCCTTATAACGCTGTACTTGGGGGCCAAAGAATCATATTGCATTATAAGCGGATCGGGTTAGAAATAATGTACAATTGTATGCATTGTACAATAAAGTATTTAAGATACCAATAATCGTGTTGTAAAGTTTTCATAAATACGAAAATTGAGAGCCACACTTGCATCGCATTATAAGCGGATTCGCGTTGTAACGGGGTTGAGCTGTATCACTTTCCATAGTAAAATGTATAAATCTTCAAAAATATGCTGGTATGCTATTTTCTATACTCCAATTTACAGCAAGAGATCTACATATGCAGCCAATCTATATGCACTTACCTCGTCATAATGGTCTGTCTATCAGGACGTATATCAATTAATATCTTCATAATCTGCGGTTCGAATCCCATGTCCAACATTCTATCTGCTTCATCCAAAACCTATGATGAAAGTTCAGCAAACATTTTGTACATACTGTACACATTCTTACAAAGTTAAACATCTCATTAGGATCCCGAAATTATTTTCTAGACTCCCACAATGACTAGCAATGTCAAATTACATTGTCTATGGCAGTGTTTTTGAACAGGCATTCCTTGATACCCTCGAGTTCCCCAGACATCCATAAAGTGTTCCCTGCAATTTTCAGGTCATTTGACAGTTGTACCAAATGCTGAACAAATTACAGTGCATCGGATCTCAGACCTGTTATTAGAGAGGGTTGGGGTTCCTCAGAAGTACACATATTACTCATTGGGTTCCTTACACAAATTATAATAATAATAATTAAAAAAAAAAAAAAACACTTGTCTATGCAGCCAGATATGGGCTTAAACAACAGAAATAAACATGAAATACAAAACAGCTTCAAAATATAAAAATAAATCCAAGTTAACAAATACCGCTATTTAAAGACAAGGGAATATTTATTATCTAATAAAAAAAAGGTACGCACTCAGACAAGTGCGGCAGTTCTTTAATTTCACAAGTGATGCACAGAAAATGTACCACCAATATTTATGTAGTCAAAGGGTTTCTAAAGATAACACTGATAATTCAGAATTAAAATGTGACGAGTGTGAAGGACTAGGGACATTAAGTATATTTTTAAACTTCATAAAGTTATGTGGCTTTAAGATTTAGTCAATGTGTTTGAAAGGGGTTACCTTAATTTTGAAAAACAGACCAGTTTCAAATTTTGTTTTAGTTAAACCCACCCTGACCCACTTAAAAACCTCACCATATGATCTAATTCCATAAGCATGGATTTCACCAAAATGGGGATCTGCAGAGATCAGGAAATTAAATTGATTGCTCACTTGCCCCTTGTACGCCCATTGTACCACAGGTTATCAGTTTTTTCAACTCACAGATATTTCAGAGGAAGCAGGCAAACTGTTTCAGGATAGAATAAGCCAGACCAGAGCTCTGACAATTTGTAAATGAGAAAATGAGACAGATACCAGAAGTAGGCAGAAGAGGGAGCCTGGGAGGTAGGCTCCTGATTGGAACCCATTACACTGTTCCATATGCAGGACATTCACATGGCAGCATCAGCAATCTAACCTCCAAGATGCATTAATAAATTAATCAAACTCATACACAAATCAATCTAGGTCTATATTCACACTTTTCCATTTTGTATCTTCTAATACAGCGTGTCCGAACACGGAGTGTGCAAACCACCATGTATTTGCAAGGTGTCTCTAAGGGGTTGGCCAAAAGAAATATGAAATGGCCGACCACAGGCAGTATATTGGGTATCAGAGCCAATATGGGGACTGTGCACTTGGTAAGGCTCCAAACTGCACATTAGAGTGGATGGTATTTAAGTAATAATCCACGAAGAACAGGGCATTACTGGCCAATAATGCCCTGGCTGGAAGAGTTGAAGGCCCGAGGCGAAGCCGAGAGACTTTAACCCAGCCAGGGCATTATTGGCCAGTAATGACCTGTTCTGAGGGGATTGTTACTATTATAGGCTAAATGTAGGGTTATTTCTTTAATAATAGACACTGGTATAGTTAAATAGATTTTTTTATTAAAATAAAATGGTAAATACATGAAACCACCTCTATATACGCTTACACTGCAGATATCTATATCTACATTCTGCCGCCCCTTCTTGTGCACACACACACACACACACACACACAAACACACACGCTCTACACACACAACCACACAACACAGCAGCTTTACACACAAACTCTGCTGCAACACACATGCTACACCCATAAACACTGTTGCTGACAGACACACTGGAGCTCTATACACACACACACACACACACACACACACACACACACACACACACACACACACACACACACACACACACACACACACACACACACACACACACACACACACACACACACACACACACACAGAAACTGCAGACAGCCACTTACTTCTTTGCAGACCCCCCCCCCCCCCTCCACAAATTCAACTGCATCTGCACAGAAAATCTCAATCAGCTCGGGAGGGGGAGGAGTCAACCCGTGGCTGATACATCCTGACCAATCCCCTTCCCTGTCGCAGAGCTGTTACTTTATTCAGACAAATCCCCTGCCCTGTCTCAGCTGTTCTGAAAGCAGATTGGCTCGAAATAAACACATTGAAAACTACATTGCAAGCTGCTTAAATTCCGGGCATTACCAAATCAGAGAGCAGGGTTTTCAATAATGCCTGGAATTTTACTGCTTTGCCTATAATAGTGGTTAATTACTGGAAGAGGTTCCAAAGTAGCTCCGCACAAGGCTTTATCCACAGCGGCAAGGCATTGTAGGGTGTAACTTTGGATGCTACCGCTGGAACTAATCAGCTGTACCACACACCAATATGCAGTTTGGGACCTTCTTTAAAAAGTATGTTTACCCCAATGATCTCCGGACACTATATTGCTTGGGATCAGTCAAACAATTTTGTTAGCAATAATCTGAGGAGTAGGCAATAAGATTAATTAGGGATTCATGGGAACATATTTTCTAGCAGGGCGTGCACAACGTAAAACAAAAAAGGTTGGGAAATCCTATTCTAATACTTTGGGCAAAAGCAACAATTTCCTACACACAAGATAATGTGACATGAGATTAAAAATAAAATAAAACTATGATGGACATTAGCAAGACAAATTTTATGTAGTCTAATGTTATTTCACACTACTGCAGGTAACTTAAACTGACACTTACCAAATAAGTTATACTTTTTAGATTTATAAAGTTGTTCATCTGAAGATCGTTTAATCTTCCGGGAGTAGCAATAACAATATCCACACCTTTAGTGACCACATTTATTTGTCCTTTACGATCTCCACCCCCATATATGCAAATGCTATATTTAAAAAAAAAAAAAAAAAAATGTATCAGTTAAGTTTAGTCAGTGTCTGAGGAAAAGCCCCACTGATAACATGGCTTAAAATACATAAAATAAGTTTAACTTCTTATATTTCAACACAGTACATAATAGAATATACAGAAATTATATAAAAAACAGTAGTCTCCCAGAATCACATCCATTTAACTTACTTGAACAAGAGGAAAGATGGTTGGTTAGCTGCCCCAGACGTTGCACATCAGCAGATATGCACCCCAGACCATACAGGCATTATCTTTAATAAGAATGTGCACTGGACACCTTTACCAATGCCAATTGATATACTTAGTGTACAAAAAGCGCTAATATCACCCTAAAATAAAATTAGTGAATCTATATATTATAACAAAACAACAGTAAATAAAGTCCAATTGTATGATCCTGTGATATAGTCCAAATAGCAGCCTAAAAAGTCCACTGGGTGTCTAATGTCCAGTATAGAATGCAAAACATAACAGACCTCTCTGGCGCTGAGGAATATAAGCACGATGGGGCTAAGATGGAGTAATCTTGAATTTTAGGAATGACGTACCTCAGGAAAGGGAGACGAGAAAAACATATACACTACTATAGTGCATTATCCTAGGATACAATTGATTGGCAAGGTATGCAAGGCAAAGGATTTAATAATAGTATTAAAAAAGAGTAAAATGCACGTGTGAACACACACACACACACTGTGTTCACAACAATAACAAATGACTGATGTCACACTCTCCTCCGCCGTGGGTTATAATTGGAAACCTACTCACATCAAGTGGCTAGGTCTCAAGCCACAATGTGGACAATCTCACACGCAGATTGGACTTTGCTCCGTCTGTGGATGGTGTTCTCCGTCACCTTGTCGGCCTCGAGGCGCCGGCTCCTTCGAATCGGCAACTACTCCGCTGCTCCTGATGACGTCACACGCTATGCATCCGCTACGGTGTCCCTGCTGTGCCACAATCCAACGCGTTTCTAGACTCAAAATAGCTGGTCTCTTCGTCGGGGATATGTATCAAGGCTAGCTTGTAGGTTATTTATACCCTATTAGGTCCCAGATCATACACGTAATTGATAAATAGGCCTGATTGCGCAAATACCAGCTGACTGCTGGATCAACATGACTGACATGAAATATACAACATAACATGAAATATGACATGCATTAAGTATAAAAGGGTCAAAATAAATGGATGCACAGACAAACACGACATTATGATAAATGACAACAATAAATGAATAAGTGCATATAAAAACCATAATAAGCAACAATAAAATAAATCATGTCTAATTGATAGATGGAAGACAACTTAATCTAAAATAAATGTTAGTATGTAAACCTATAAGAGGTATGCATATTAATCTACTGTGAAGAAATATAAACAAGTGCTGTAATATGTGAATATAGACTACCTCCTGTCTATACTAACTAGGCATGTGTACTATGTTCTAACCAATAGGAGAATATGTAAACCTATATATAAGAGGTATAAATGGTGATATCTAATGTGAAAAATATATAAATGTGAACAAGTGCTGGGATATGTAAATCTAAAGGACTACCTACTGTGTATGCTGACTAAAAATGTGTACTATGATTAATGTGAAATCATTACGGATTAGTGTGCAGCTATTAGTAGGGGAAAGGAATCGGCCTGCCATACTAAAAAGCCTACAAGGAAACACATTGGGGAAACTGACTGCAATACACCTAACTCAAAACCAATTACTTGTAATTAATTATTTTAAAAAAGCCACCAAGTCAAATTCTAATGTTGAGTCTTTGAGGACTCATGGTTTTGAGCTCAAAAATCCAATAGGATTCCCTTTTGAAAATTTGGTTCACCCTATCGTCCCCCCCTAGAGCTAAAACTGGGACATTCAATGGCTTGACATCTAAGCCCCACTGGACTATGTGAATGCACCTGTTTAAAATGGTGTGATACAATATTAAGAGAGGACTTGAGTCATAATGTATGTGTGTTCTCTCAGCCTAACCTGGAGTGTCCTGCTCGTGTGGCCCACATATTGTAGGCCGCACGGGCATTCCAACAGATAAACCACATATTAATTGCCATAGTCAATAAGGGTATTTATTTTATACTCGGCACTGGTGACCTTGGATCTGAATGTTTTTGTTTTAACACTGTACTTACATACAATACACTTAGCATATGGAAAATGTCCCTTGATCCCACCATGGGCTGATTTATTCAGATCACTAAAAGGACAGCTTTGAATTTTTTTTATTTTTTAAATTGTCTGCTCTCCTGAAATAGATCTCTGGATTTTCTTTTAAAAAACTTCTTAGGACCTCATCATGTCTCAGTAGGTTCCAGTACTTATTGAATACAGTATTCCTTTTATTTTAGGTGCCATAGAGTTGTATTTTGTGACAACTGCCACTGTATCTTTCCTCTCATCATTAAGACTTTTATTATCATGTTTCTATGTTAACAGATCTGATCTTGTCATTTCACTTACAGTTTCAATAGCATCGTCAAGCAGTTTAAGATTGTAATCCCTATCGATGAATTTTTGTTTCCGGGATTCGGCCTGTTCTTTGACTGTTATTTCATTTGAACAGTTCCGTTTCAGTCTCACCACCTCACCCTTGGGGATATTTTTTATCCAACTAGGGTTGTGGTGGCTGCTGGCAAGAAGATAGTTATTTGCTTGGACTGGTTTATAATATGTCTTAGTCTGAATAGTATTAGACTCGACATCTCTGAAGGTCCAAGAATTCGATGCTTACTTTACTCTGTTTAAACGTGAAATGCAAGTTTCTGTCATTGTTAAGGTAGGCCTTGAACAATTCTAGCTCACTGGAAGAGCCCTCCAAAAGAACAGGGTACTAGTGTAGTTAAGAAACCCACATTCTCTTTTTTAGAATGGAGGGAGAGAGATCAGCAGTATCAGAGGGAACATGTAGACAAGGAGCCATTAACTCCCAACTCCAGAAAACGCAAAAGCGAAAAAGAGGTACAAGGGGAGGAAAGGAAAAGACTTGCCAGAAGAGAAGCCAAATAAGGGAAACCAAAGCATTATCATACCAGAAAAATATTTTCAATCTTGGCAAACACATTCTTACTGAGAATGAAAAAAAGAATATTGGGGAAAGGGCTTTCATTTGCTCCTGCGTGTGATTTTAATCACTTCAGCATCTATATAGATGTGCAGAAGTTCATACGTAATTTAGCTTTAAAAAGATTTTTGCTAACAATAAGGACAGCAACAAATCAATTTCATTGGAAACCAATGTCACCACATACATCAAATGTAAGCCCTCCTCAACTTTTTATCCAAGGTTTGCAAGGGGTAATTTAGTTGAATCATTGTCTGAGATGGTTCTGGCAGAATTGGAAAAACTGGTTACAAGGGATACTCCTGGGAGGAGTAATCTCAGTAAAGAAGAGATTCAGGCGATGAGAGATTTGGAAAAGAATGAACAAATTGTAATTAAGGCAGCTGACAAGGGGGGTGGCATTGTCGTCATGGATGTGGCCTATTACCTCGAAGAGGCTGGGCGCATCCATGGCGACATATCGGCCATTGGACCACAATCCTATGTCAGAGTATCAAGATACTTTGAAAAAGATTCTGCTTTAAACAATAAGATCATTACTGATAACGAATATAAATTACTACTATGCCCTCATCCCAGGATCCCAATTTTTTACCTAATTCCAAAAATCCACAAAGATCTTAAAAGACCGCCCGGACGTCCCATTATATCGGGCATTGGTTCCCTCACTTCGCCCCTATCCCAATACATAGATCATCATTTGCAGAATTATGTGTCACAGTTACGCTCGCATTTGAGGGACACTACACATCTTGCAATTACTGCAAGATATTCAATGGCAACCTGAATATATTTTTGTTACAGGAGATGTCAACTCTCTGTATACAATAATTTCACACCAACTGGGTTGTGAGGCAATATCTAGAGTTCTCGCAAGTAATCCAACAGCATCATTGCCTCTTAATGACTTTCTGCTAAGAGGAATAAGATTAATTTTGGATCATAATTTTTTCATGTTTGGAACGCCATTTCTATTTGCAGATATGTGGAACCGCTATGGGAACCAGGCTCGCTCCCAGTTATGCTAAATCTGTTCATGGGTATATGGGAGGACGACACCATCTGGTCCAATTGCCCACTTGGGGCGAACCTGGTGCTCTGGCGGCGCTGCATAGATGATGTAATATTCATTTGGAAGGGCACTTCCAGTGAGCTAGAATTGTTCAAGGCCTACCTTAACAATAATAGGGTATAAATAACCTTCAAGCTAGCCTTGATGCATATCACCGACGAAGAGACCAGCTATTTTGAGTCTAGAAACGCGTTGGATTGTGGCACAGCAGGGACACCGTAGCGGATGCATAGCGTGTGACGTCATCGGGAGCAGCGGAGTAGTTGCCGATTCGAAGGAGCCGGTGCCTCGAGGCCGACAAGGTGACGGAGAACACCATCCACAGACGGAGCAAAGTCCAATCTGCGTGTGAGATTGTCCACATTGAGGTTTGAGACCTAGCCACTTGATGCGAGTAGGTTTCCAATTATAACCCACAGCGGAGGAGAGTGTGACATCAGTCATTTGTTATTGTTGTGAACACAGTGTGTGTGTGTGTGTTCACATGCGCATTTTACTCTTTTTTAATACTATTATTAAATCCTTTGCCTTGCATACCTTGCCAAATCAATTGTATTCTAGGATAACGCACTATAGTAGTGTATGTTTTGCTTGTCTCCCTTTCCTGAGGTACGTCATTCCTAAGATTCAAGATTATTCCATCTTAGCCCCATCGTGCTTAAATTCCTCAGCGCCAGAGGTCTGTTATGTTTTACCTTTACCAATGCATCAACATTGACGCATCAGCAAGAATTTCAACTTGCCTAAATAACCCAGTCATATAAACCGATGCAAAGTACATATAACCTTTACTACTCCAATTTACCTTTATGGAATGCTTTTTCAGAGACCTACTTTAGCTTAACCCCACTCTAGTAAACCTGAAAGGCCAATCACAACATTCTTCCTTCAGTACATCTTTCATGTGTCCATCTCTTGCAAAAGACGAATACATCCTTAAAAGATTCTCTCAATATCTGACTCAATGGGTAATCTTGTTGATTGATTAAACATATACAAGAGAGAAAACTTGGGCAACAGGAGTACACGGTTGAATAAATATGTTCTTTTAATTACACGGTCAATTTTCCTTCAAACCTAAAAAACACTTGGGTTGGGCAATATACTGGTATGATGGCAATATCTTGGTAGCAGAAATGCACGGTAACTCAGAATTTACAATTGTTTATTACCGCGATATTCCTGTGTTCCGGCTGCTGGGGTCTGTTGGAAGCTGCAGTGTGTCCAGGAGCTTCCAGCCACATTCCCTCACCCATCCCTTTCGGTCACTTCTGCAGGGAGAGGAGCTGGGAGCGCCTTGACAAAGCTGCAGCATGTAAAAGTTATTAAATTAATCCTCCTACTGGTTCTCAACGTAGATTATAAACTCGTCGGGGCAGGGACTTTTTTTTCAGTGTTCCAATGTGTTATATTATTTTTCCCCATTAAGTGTTCTATTATGTCACCTGTATTAATGCGGTGAAGCACAATTAACATAAAATGGCGCTATATAAATAAAGATATACATAGAACTCCACCCTCCCCAATGATAAGTGGGTTGGGTTTCTGTAGATTCCGAATTTAAAGTTTAAAAACAATAAAGGTTTCAGCAGCAACTGGAAAACACTGATCTAGAGCAATGGATTTTAACAGGTGTTCCAATGAACCCTTGGGTTCCCCAGGCATCCCGTTCCAAGTAATTTTGTGGTCATTTGAGAATTGTAACAAATACCGGATAATTTACAATGCATCTGATCTCAGATGCTATTAGAGAACCCTTATAAGGTTGGAGTTGCTCAGATATTATATAGAAGGCTGTGTGCCGAAACGCGTAGGAGCAGGTCCAGCAGGCAGGATCCCCTGGTTTGTCCCCTCTCTGGGTCACATTACTATGCTCTAACATCCCTCCTTGTTCCCCCCTGAATGTACCGACCACACTGTACCTGACCATAGGTGATGTACCACTCCTTCTAGCTATAGGCTTATATGTGCTTTGCAGGCTTTAATCTGTGTATCTCTGCTGTCACTTACCTGCTACTTTTTGTCGCCTAGACAAACCCTACACTGCAGGGGTTAGTAGGCATATCAGACCTTTCGCAGATGATCACATAGCCCTAACCGTGACTATTTAGTCTGTTGGGTGTCACACCAGGTATATTTTGTCAGGTGTTTCAGAATACTATCTGAGTGTATTTTGGGCATCTTCTTTGAGGGAGTTGTTTAGCTTTGTAATGAACAGGGGATCCATGCTGTATTTTAAACATTTCTGTGCTTTGTTTTAACCATTTTTGTTCTGTGACAATACATTAAATAAACTTTATGTGATTTGTACTGATACAAATACTAGAGTGCTTTATTTAGGGCCTTTTTCTCTCTCTCAATCTTTTATATATATATATATATATATATAAAAAGTTGTTCTAGATGCACTTTAAGGCCCCGCTCACACAGCGCGCGCGTTTGTCACAGACTCCTGGCGGGCAATGGTAGTGTTCAGTATTGAAACTACCATTGGCTGCAAAGTACGGCGTTGACGCTGCTTCAGTAGCTGGAGTCTTTTGAAACTGATCTCTGGCTGCAGCAGCGTGACGTCAATTTCAGCAGCCAATCAATGTCCAGACATTTACATTGATTGGCTGCTTAAATTGATCAGAGACTCGGCAGTTCTTGGCAGTGAAATCGGAGGGTAGGGTCATTCATACACGTGTGAATTTGTGTCATGTTAACAGCACTTACGTCACTCACTAAGAGAATGGAAACAAAAGAAAACAGCGCACAACGCCAAATAGTGAAGCAAATTCAACAATATATTATAGAATTAAAAAGGGGGTAATATATCTGCGTACATGAAAAAAGTTGGTAAAAGGCATGTAGTGTGTATCACACTGTTTACCACTCGGCAGCTGTTAGCTGTAGATTCAGGTGCTTGCTTCCCTCTGCTGCTGCAGCTCAGTTGATTCTGGGGCAGGACGTCAGTCTTTTCACTCCCAAGGGGATTTCCCTTCATGCAGCCAGGTTCAGCAGCTGGTACTGGGGCTCGGTGAAATCGCTCCTGCTTCCTGGCCGATATGAAGCTGCTCCTGTACCTCGGCAGGTGTATCCTCTGCACAGAGGTTAAAACGCAGCTTGCTGGGATGCCCTCAGCGTGCCACGATGCAGCAGTGGTGGATTCAATAGGGAAGTTTGAACAGTCTTTCAAAGTCTCTCACAAGTGTCCAAAACAGCACACAGGATGAAATAAACACAGGACAGGCCAATACATAGACAAAGGCCAATGTGAGCAGATATAAGGCAATAGAAAAAGATGCAACATTCTATTGCCTTATATCTGCTTACATTGGCCTTTGTCTATGTATTGGCCTGTCCTGTTTTTATTTCATCCTGTGTGCTGTTTTGGACACTTGTGAGAGACTTTGAAAGACTGTTCAAACTTCCCTATTGAATCCACCACTGCTGCATCGTGGCATGCTGAGGGCATCCCAGCAAGCTGCGTTTTAACCTCTGTGCAGAGGATACACCTGCCGAGGTACAGGAGCAGCTTCATATCGGCCAGGAAGCAGGAGCGATTTCACCGAGCCCCAGTACCAGCTGCTGAACCTGGCTGCATGAAGGGAAATCCCCTTGGGAGTGAAAAGACTGACGTCCTGCCCCAGAATCAACTGAGCTGCAGCAGCAGAGGGAAGCAAGCACCTGAATCTACAGCTAACAGCTGCCGAGTGGTAAACAGTGTGATACACACTACATGCCTTTTACCAACTTTTTTCATGTACGCAGATATATTACCCCCTTTTTAATTCTATAATATATTGTTGAATTTGCTTCACTATTTGGCGTTGTGCGCTGTTTTCTTTTGTTTCCATTCTCTTAGTGTGTGTGGGGTGCTGAGCCACCCCTGCGTTTACAGCTGCAGACGCCATTATCCCCAACACGGTTATGTGGTACTTATTATTTAATGTATAATTATCTCACTGTGGGAGTTGTGGTTTAATTTTTTATAAATTTTTTATCACTAAATTGATGGTATAGTCACTGCACTGTATATATTTATACATTTAAACTTTATAGGTAGTTAGGTAGTAGCGCACAGTTTTGTTTTTTGTGTTTAACGTCACTCACTACCAGTTTGCTAGTCCACAGGGGAGGGTGAAAGACAATACTTGCACAGAACTAAGGAAAATGCACAGCTTTGTCTGTTCTTCTCATACATGTTGTAACTTGTACCACCTTTTAGCTACATTTTTGATCAGAGGTTTTTGTCCAGGAAATCTTATTTCTTGACTAAGAATTGTAATCCTTATTTGCAAGTGGAAACACTGCCCAGCTCACTGCTCCAGCCCAGTGTGGAATGGAAGATGACTGGACACACACACACACACACACACACACACGTCGCCTTGTGTCGGATCATTCCGTCTGCTGGGGATGATCACACATCGCCCAGCAGACGGAGGCGCGGTCACGCAACTTAGCAAAACTCAGTGTGAACGCGGCCTAAAGCTGCAAAAAATTCCATTCAATATGTGCATCAATATAATCTGCACACTGACAAGTGATTAGCGAAGTTGCAGATCGATCCATTCTCCTATAATCGATCGCTTTGCTTGGGGTTATTTAATACAGTTAATGCTGCAAAACAATACCCACAATGCAAAGTTGTGTGTGGAAGATCATGTGACCAGGCAGTTACTAGATACAATTCGTGCCCTGCTAGAGAGGGCAGGGCTCAAGAGCCAGAGCCTGTCTTAGAAGGGGAAGGGGTGTGAATTTGTAAATGATGTCTATAGGAACAAAAATGCTTGCTACATTAGAATACATTCAAAATGTATTTAAAAATTGGTAAAAAAATAAATAAATATATATATTTTCTCATAGTACAGAACTGATTTATTAAAAAAAAACAACCATGTAGGATATTGCTTGAACTGCAGCTGTAAACAAAGGACATGTAGTTTATGATAAATTATTTGGCAACAGCACGTCCTAACCCATTGGAAACCCTGGCTCAAGTTTCAATGGTCACGGTGTTAGAGATATAAAGTAGATATACACATGCAGTGGCCGATATCCAATCCTTTAGTGAATTGGTTTTTTGATTTCCCCGAAATTCTCTCAATTTGCCGCGACAGACTAATGGCCCAACGGATTAACACAGCAGGGGTCCTTGCTGTGTTAATCCTACTGGGGTTTACCTGTCTGTAAGAGAGGCGCAGTAAGAGGCTGAATCAGTCACTCTACCTGCGCCTGTGAAAAAGTACATAGGTGTGCAGCTATACCCTACAATAGTGTATAATTAAACCAGTGTTTCAGTGAATAAAGTGCAATGATGCACCACCTTAACAAACGTGTTAAATATATAATGTAACATACAGTAACCATGTGTGGTTTGAAGTGCGTATGCAGCCGTATCACATGGGAGTAGCTCGTTACCCCCACAGCACTAGATGAACAAAAACAAAAGCGCAACAGTGAAGTATATCAAGATTATTTATCTAAATCAAAAAGGTAAGTATTCAGCGTACATCAGGAAAATAGAACACGTGCAGTGTATGGATTAACACATGTTACCACACAGTGAGACAAGCTGGAACGAGACCCTCTGGTAGGTAATCACAGGCGATATCAAGACGTCATCACAGCTCCTTGAGGATGATAGTCGGCTACACAATCGGTCCGTCTGAGGGTGTGATCACTTTCTGGGAAGCCTTTCCGGTGATGGTAATGGCACGAGTCCCGAGTAGGTAACTTCCAAGGATACAAGCCAGTCTAGCTTGGGTCTTGGGCGCGCATCGATTGCGCAATGCTAGTCCATGAGACCCGGATCGAGCAGTATCACGTGACTAACAAGAGACACGCAGAGTGCGTGATACCAGCTGCACAGTCTCAGCTGATAAATAACAGCCGCTCCTCCGCGGTGTATCACAGATTCAATTGCTGTTAGATTTTGCAGAAATGAAGTCTTGCATAGGTTAAAATACCAATTGTAAAAAACATAAATCCTACGCGTTTCGTAGCTGAAACACTACTTCATCAGGGTATGGTTAAACATTGCTCTACAGATACACTATATACCTCTCCAACATCCCGCATTGGCTGGCTAAGCCAAAATGGCCAATGAGGTTAGTCGTATCGGCAGCAGTGTCAGCTGGAAAACAATGAATACTATTACATATGCAAATAAAATAGGTTATGCTAAACACACATTTATTAAGAATAATATCGCATTCCTAAAAAAATGTTTTTTTCTTTTTTAGGAATGCGGTAATGTATTCATGGACTCTTACGAGCAAGCACACATTCTTAACAATAATGTCTATAACAGTTACATTTTTACGTTACATCGATGTTTCTCATCTGGGATGGACTCAAAATTGATCTACTGGCATTTGTGGATGACCTAAATAAACTACCCACAACTATTCGTTTTACTGTGAACTTCAGCTGCACGGAAGTGTCTTTTCAAGACACGGTTGTATACAAACGGAATGGGGCATTAGCCACAAGGATTTTCAAGAAAGCTACTGACAAGAACACCCTGCTGTTGGCTACAAGGCATCATCCAACTACTGTGAAACCAGGCTTGCCATACTCCCAATTTCTTCGTATAATAAGAATTACCAGTGACCCGCTGGAACTGCATCACGCACTTATGGACATGAAAGACCGTTTCCTGGAGTGTGGGTATGGGCATAAGGAGATCTCCAGGAACAGGCAAAATGTTTTGACAAACATTTTGCTGAAAAAACAGAGCAAAAAAAGATTACGATAACCGTTTCAACGTTAAAAGCATTTTTTGCACTGCCTCAGGCTTCATGAAGAGGAGCATCCTGAAACATTGTCATATCCTGACTAATGACAAACACATTGGCAAAAAATGTCATAAAGCAACCAAGATTCTCTTACCGCAGAGGACGAAACCTTGGCGATTACCTTACTCGGGCGGACCCCACTACCAAATATGCGGCTAAGCCAACATGGTTGACAAGACCAGCGGGGGTCACAAATCCCATGGGTGTGTTTACTGTCAATATCTTATTCTAGGGCAATCGCATTAAAATCAAGGAATTGTATTGTGAATCAAGATTTGTGGTTTACTTTATTCGGTGCCCCTGTGGACTGTACTACGTGGGCAAAACCATGAGAATTATGAAAGAACGGCTGAGTCTTCACAGGTCAGCTATCCAGAAAGCACTGGCTGACATGGACGCACGCCTTTGGGACAGCATACAAACAGCGTTCATGCGAGTAAAAACTTTATCATGATGTTATTGGAGGATTACGTTATGCTCTAAAGTTGCTGTCAGCTACACAGGGACGTGCCGAATACACTGATGTACATCTACACCGGCTTGTTCAGGCAGGGTTCACTTGAAAATATTGGCAGCAGGTAACCTATCAATGAGCGCTACAATCAAGGTATACTCAGCTGTTTGTTTTCACTTACCTGTCCCAGGGTCCGCTCAAGATTTGTTATTCATTATTTCAAGACCTCACACTCAGATGCACTGAACTTGGAGGATATTCCTCCTACAGCTTCTTTCAATCAGTAGGACTATGGTTGTCCATTATTCAGGATTACTTTTCCCTATGTATAATTATGATACTGACTCCTTGTGATCTTCTCTGTGGGGGTTTATACATTATGATCACTACACCACTATGCTTTATAAATTGACAGTATTTCTTCTTTTGCATACATTGTCTTGGTATTCACAAACAGGTTTGTACTAGTGACCGAAGAAACCCTTTGGGTCCACTGATACTTGTGAAGCATTCCTAGTTATTTGCATTTACATACAGCAGGTCTGCACAACATACGGCCTGGCCTTTCTGTGCGGCCCGCAATGACTCTGGCCAGGCGCCAGTTAATGAATTAAATCTGCGCCATTTTTTCCCCAGTCACCCACCATCAAGCACCCAGTCACCGTGACCCACCCACCCAGTCACCGTGACCCACCCAGTCCCCCACCCACCGTCAAATCACCATCACCGACCCACCCTCACCGTCAAGTCACCGTCACCCACCCACCGTCAAGTCACCCACCCAGTCACCGTCACCCACCCACCGCCGTTCACCCATCCACCCAGGCAGGCAGGCACATGTCTTTTGTTGAAAATATAAAACATAAACAGGTTGCATTGTAATGTTTTTTTCTGTATCACAATAAGAAAACCGTTAAGTAAAAGTTGCGAGCTAAAATATATTTTTTCGTGGTAGGTTCACTATGGGTTCGGGGGGGGGGGGGGAGGTGGGTCCTTCTCCTCTCATTTGTCCTGGGCCCCATGATTTCTGTTGGCGGCCCTGTGGGTGATGTGAGGTGCAGGCGGGGAGAGGGTGATATGTGAGGTGCAGGAGGGGGGGGGGGTGATGGGAAGTGCAGGGGGGTCATTGGAGGTGCAAGGGGGGAGAGGGATGTGAGGTGCAAGGGGGGAGAGGGATGTGAGGTGCAAGGGGGGAGAGGGATGTGAGGTGCAAGGGGGGAGAGGGATGTGAGGTGCAAGGGGTGTGTGATGTGTGTGCTGTGCAGGGGGGTATTGTGTGTTTGATGTGGAGGGAGAGTATTGTGTGTGTGGGTGAGAGGTAGAGATGAGGGTATGAGAGATAGATGGGCAGTATCGCAAAGGTTGATAGTGAGGGGTGTTGGGGGAGATATGAGGATGATGCTGAGGTGCTGGAGGAGAGATGATGATGATTTTACACGTGCGGCCCAATTTTTTTTTCCTTGGAGCAGTTCGGCCCTTCTCACTTTACGATTTGTGCAGGCCTGACATACAGTATGGTGGCATGATCAGGCTCTTAGTTATCCTGCCCCCCTCTGGCGCTACTAGTCTGGACATTAGTAGGAAAAATGGCAGTGCACTGCCAGAAGGAACAGAAAGAGGCTCACGGTTGCAGCAGCAAAAGTTATTTATTGCATAAAAAAAAAAAAAAGAGATGGACTAAATGTCCCCCCTAAGCCACAGCACAAGTCCACCAACGCGTTTCGGGCACTATGCCCTTTCTCAAGGTGTACATAACGCTATAGAAAGCCGACATTTATACCCTGGCGCCGATCGCGCTATCTAACCAATCGTCTGGTGCAGGGTTTCCCAAACTTTTTTTTCCGTGACCCGGTTATTTTTGAACTTCTCCTTCGTGACCCACTAAAAATTTTATCGCCTATACTGGCCTATAGGGCCTGCACAGACACACACAGCCACTGATACACACACACAAACACACAGCCACTGATACACACACAGACACACACAGCCACTGATACACACACACGCAGCCACTGATACACACACACGCAGCCACTGACACACACACTGATACATACACACAGCCTCTGATACACACACACGCAGCCACTGACACACACGCAGCCACACAGAGACACTGCTACACACACACACACACACACACACATACACACACACACTGATACAGATACACACACACACACACACTCGCTCTCCCCTATACGCACACAGACACAAACAGTGAATTACAGGCAACGACGGATGTGAGTGACTGGAGAGGGGGCCAGGGGCACTTGGGTGGGAGGGAGGGGGCCAGGGGCACTTGGGTGGGAGGGAGGGGGCCAGGGGCACTTGGGAAGGAGGGATGGAGGGGGCCAGGGGCACTTGGGAAGGAGGGATGGAGGGGGCCAGGGGCACTTGGGTGGGAGGGAGGGGGCCAGGGGCACTTGGGAAGGAGGGATGGAGGGGGCCAGGGGCACTTGGGAAGGAGGGATGGAGGGGGCCAGGGGCACTTGGGTGGGAGGGAGGGGGCCAGGAGCACTTGGGTGGGAGGGAGGGGGCCAGGGGCACTTGGGTGGGAGGGAGGGGGCCAGTGGCACTTGGGTGGGAGGGAGGGGGCCAGGGGCACTTGGGTGGGAGGGAGGGGGCCAGGGGCACTTGGGTGGGAGGGAGGGGGCCAGGGGCACTTGGGTGGGAGGGAGGGTGCCAGGGGCACTTGGGTGGGAGGGAGGGTGCCAGGGGCACTTGGGTGGGAGGGAGGGTGCCAGGGGCACTTGGGTGGGAGGCAGTGACTGATGTGGTGACTTACCTTGCCGCCAGGGTTTAGTTAACCAATCGGAGGGTTTCATCCTCTAAGCTCATATCCCTTGTATTGAATGGAGGGGTATGTTAGTTTTCAGTAAAGTTATTTGATATGACGTGATCCTGTTATCCAATAAGGATCCATCCATTAGGAGACACCAGACGATTGGTTAGATTGTCAGTGACGTCACCCGATAGCGCGATTGGCGCCAGGGTATAAATGTCGGCTTTCTATAGCGTTATGTACACCTTGAGAAAGGGCATAGTGCCCGAAACGCGTTGGTGGACCTGTGCTGTGCTTAGGGGGGACATTTAGTCCATCTTTTTTTATGCAATAAATAACTTTTGCTGCTGAAACCGTGAGCCTCCTTCTGTTCCTTCTGGCAGTGCACTGCCATTTTTCCTAGTTGTTCCTGCTGCTTACCTGGGAGATTGCACGCCTATCAAATCATCCACTGTTGGAAACTCCAGGAGAAAAAAAGTGAGTCTGCTTTATGGGTCGCTGTACCCTGTTTTTCTTATATAGGACTTTGGTCTGTACTAATTATTAATGGTGCCGTTGGCATTAAGTACTAGTCCCCTAACCCTATTAGGGCAACATTATTGTACACCCAGTACATTGAAAGGAGTTAATTTCAACTGCAGTTTATTACAATACAAGGACTTGTTCTTCTGATGCACTGGCGTTCTATATAGTCTGGACATTATGCTAATATCCCTCTGACATCATGTGATCCAGCTATGTCAGTGTGACAGGGTAAATAAAAGCCACCAGCTATATGCCTGGAAAACCTATGTCTAGTTTGCAGTGCAGCACTGACTAGGTTAACTTCAGCTGGGAACCTCAGGACAATTAGTTGGATCCCAGCTGCCTAATCAAGGTGTGTTAAAACCCCAGGCTGTAGACACATGGGTGCTGGCTGTTCAGGAGAGAGGAGTAAGCTACTGAAGAGATTACTGAAACAAGGTCTGTTATCAAAGTACATGGATTATGAAGGGTCTGTCTCCAGCATAGAAAAGGGTAGCTGCCTGATTTTTACACTGTCTGCTGAAGAAAAAGCCAGTTTTCTTTTTGTTTGCTGATGAAAAGCTATTCTTGTTTTTGTGTGCTGTATATCTTTTAAGGCTAAATAAATAAGCCTTGTCAAGAAACCCGCGTGTGTAGTTGCATGTACCCTGCAACAGTCAGCAATATGTGTTTATATGTTGTATTTTCCCCTGCACCGTTTGGAGAACGGTTAGGTTATTTCTCAGTAGGTGCTAGTTGTTTCTCAATCCAAAAACTTGTTTACCTACTTACCCGAGTGCTGCCCTTTGATTTTGCGTAAAACAACTGTGTGTGTGTGTGTGTGTTTTGTGTGCCGGTCATCCCAATACAGCTTGTTTTGGATTATACCCATGTGCGGTCTCGTCCTTCCTGCATCTTTGCTTAGATGAACGCCTTGCTTATCAATAACCTTAAGGGACAAGCACCAACATTTCTCTATACACGTGAATGCAAACTGCTTGCTTTGAAACACACACACACACGTGTGAAAAAGAAAGTACACCCTCTTTGAAGTCTATGGTTTTACATATCAGGACATAATAACAATCATCTGTTCCTTAGCATGTCTTGAAATTAGGTAACTACAAACTCAGATGAACAACAACCCATGACAGATTACACCGTGTCATGATTTATTTAACAAAAATAAAGCCAAAATGGAGAAGCTATGTGTGAAAAATGAAGTACACCCTTACTGCTTCCATAGGAATTAAGATGCTAAGTAGCAGACAGGTGCTGTTAATCAAATGCCCTTGATTAATTTATCATCAGCAAGTGTGACCACCTCTATAAAAGCTGAAGTTTTAGCAGTTTGCTGGTCTGGAGCATTCAGGTGTGTGTTAACACAATGCCAAAGAGGAAAGACATCAACAATGATCTTAGAGAAGCAATTGTTGCTGCCCATCAATCTGGGAAGGGTTATAAGGCAATTTCCAAACAATTTAAAGTCCATCCTTCTACAGTGAGAAAGATTATTCAAAAGCGGAAAACATTCAAGACAGTTGCCAATCTTCCCACGAGTGGACGTCCCAGCAAATTCACCCCAAGGTCAGACCGGGCAATGCTCAGATGAATTGCAAAAAACCCAAGGAGTTACATCTCAGACTCTACAGGACTCAGTTAGCATGTTAAATGTTAAAGTTCATGACAGTACAATTAGAAAAAGACTGAACAAGTATGGTTTGTTTGGAAGGGTTGCCAGGAGAAAGCCTCTCTCTAAAAAGAACATGGCAGCACGGCTTAGGTTTGCAAAGTCGCATCTGAACAAACCACAAGACTTCTGGAACAATGTCCTTTGGACAGACGAGACCAAAGTGGAGATGTTTGGCCATAATGCACAGCGCCACGTTTGGCGAAAACCGAACACAGCATACCAGCACAAACACCTCATACCAACTGTCAAGCACGGTGGTGGAGGGGTGATTTTGGCTTGTTTTGCAGCCAAAGGACCTGGGAACCTTGCAACCATTGAGTCGACCATGAACTCCTCTGTATACCAAAGTATTCTAGAGTAAAATGTGAGGCCATTTATCCGACAGTTAAAGCTTGGCCGAAATTGGGTCATGCAACAGGACAATCATCCCAAGCACACCAGCAAATCTACAACAGACTGGCTGAAAAAGAAAATAATCAAGGTGTTGCAATGGCTCAGTCAAAGTCCAGACCTCAACCCGATTGAAAGGCTGTGGCTGAACCTTAAGAGAGCTATGCATAAACAAATTCCCACAAACCTCAATGAACTGAAGCAACTTTGTAAAGAAGAGTGGGCCAAAATTCCTCCACAACGATGTGAGAGACTGATAGTCATACAGAAAACGATTACTTCAAGTTATTGCTGCTAAAGGTGGTTCTACAAGCTATTGAATCATAAGTTATACTTAGTTTGTCACACATGCCTTCTCCATTCTGGCTTTATTTTTGTTGAATAAATCATGACAAGGTGTAATATGTCATGTGTTGTTCATCTAAGGTTGTATTTACCCAATTTTAAGACCTGCTAAGGAACAGATTATTATGACCTGATATGTAATACCATAGAATTCAAAGAGGGTGTACTTTCTTTTTCATGTGTGTGTATACATATTTTAAGTTATGGTGGATGAAAAAGGCAACAAGAAACCTCCACCGTATTGCATATAGCAAATAAAAAAATCACTTGTGAGCACACACGAATGTGCTCACAAGTGATCTTTTTATTTGCTATATGCAATATGGTGGAGGGTATGTATATATGTATATATATATGTACACACACACACACACACACACACACACACACACACACACACTGGGGACTGGTCTGCAACCCTGCCTTTCACCATTATCACCTAGCATACAGTGCGGTCATTGCTTATAAGGGCTCCATGTAAAATGAATGTCAGGCTAAAGGTGACACACCTGTGCTCATTTGCATGTCACTTCCCAGAATCCCTTACTGCAATGGAAGCACTGTATGCTAGGTGATAATGGTGAAAGGCAGGGTTGCATACCTGCTTAAGACATATGAATATGCTCACAAGTGATATAGATATATATCCTATCTCTCTGAAATGTTTGTCTGTGGTTTTGTCTGTGGGATTCTGTGTTTTCCGATTGGTTGTTGCCCGCCCACGGCTCTCGCTCTCATTGGCCTGCGGGGTGGTGTAACGTCACTCCCTGGGCTACACACTCCATATCTTTTAAATAGTTTTATACCAAATAGTTTTATACTAATTGATTGCATCTACCATTTAATTAATTATTTTTGAACTCTACATATGTGTGATGTAGAAAGACTAACGATCTGTCTCATTATAACCCCATGTGTACCCATTTAGTACAATTAAAATCTAGTTTTCCATCTACCAATGGGAACTAAGTTAGGAGTATATATGTCTCCCCTATCCACCAAAACGTTACTCCTGATGAAACCGAATAGGTGAAACGAGTAGAGTGACGTTTTCAACATTGGCCGGAACCCCTGGAAGCGGATGACGTCACTTCCGGTTTCAGCTGGAACGCATCCGTGACACGCACGCCACAGCAGAGGGGAACCAGAGATATCATCTATCCGGCTGCAGAGATCCACTGCGTGTGATCGAAATGCTTTTTTAACTTTGAAACCATGTGAGTGTATTACATTTCCCTTACCTTTTAAAACCCTTTGTATACAGTCTGCACTATGTCCAGTCTTATTTCTTAAGGTCTCTTGGAGTCTATATATGGGGTAAAGACTGATTTCCTGATCGCTGTGTGGCATCCACAGTACCCAAAGATACCTTTCCGTGCCTCTAACACTCTCACGCTTGTGAGTACTCCTATAATAGATCAGTCAATTTACTTTGATCTTATCACATACAATATTGCACTATCAATATTTTTTGTTTCCACATATTTTTGCGCTTCCCGGTGAACCATCCCTACTACCTACTACGAGGACTGACAGAGCAATCCTGCACCGGGTCATAGCAGCACTTTTACATGTGTTTGTATAAGTATCACTATTTGATTATTTAATTATCACTATATTATTTTGCACATTTTGATTTATTTAGAGCGCCACAATTTGAGAACACCAGACGCCGGAGGAACCGCTGGAGCAATCCCTACTCCATGTTCTTGTTTTTAATCATCAACCTGGTAATTGCGTTTGTTACCTGCTATTAAAAAGGTTTTACACTACTAGGGTTGTGTGTTCTTCTACTTCCCTGTTCTGCAGTATCCAATTGGAATACAGGTGGTCTAGAACAACCTCTCTTAAGTAGATTGCACCTACCCCTATTGTGGACTTTCCTTTATTGAACTTAGAGACAGGTTATTCCTGTTTCTACGTGTTTTTACCATTAAGTTTTAGCACTTTTTAAGCTTGCCTTTACCTTCCAGTACTTGGGGAAGATACTACGGTCAGAAACATCTGTAGCGCCCATCAGCACAAGACCCAAAGGGCTGGTATGATGCGCAAAAGATCTGCACGGGGCGCCGTATCAGCTGACCACGACATTGATCTATATACATCTTTGAAGCAGCTTTTTAACAAACTATAGGGATGGTACGTACAGTATAGTTCTTTTTTTCCTCCTTTAAACTACCTTTTTAAAGACATTTCTTGAAATACAGCAATACTGGCTATACATTGCTTCAATAGTTCCAATCTATGGGCTGTTTCATGTTTTTTTCAGCTTTGATATAATACCATAGAGATTTTATCTATGGCTCATAAATAAATCTTAAGTTGAGCAGTGTTCAAAATACCAGAAAGATGTCCCAGTTTTGCGGCCTTTTTCATTGGCAAAAGTAGTTTGGTTTCCTCCGCCTCACAAATATTTGTCTGTTAACAGCAAATGCCTACCAACAATTTCTTGCCTCCATCACAAATTTAAAGCCACAGATTTTACATTCTCACAAATCCCTTCTTCTGAGAAAGAAGATGCCCTGTGCAAATTAAATAATTCTTTGCTTGGATGTATGCCTGAATTTTGGAAACCTTTGCAGCTGCAAAAGAACATATGCAGACTTCTTGAAAAAAGTTCTGAGTATGCTTTTTTTTTTTTTTTTTTTTTTAAACATGTTGCTGCCAGTTTGGAACATCTTATGATAGCTCATTCATCTAATACAAAGCAGGTGTGACATTTGGAAGAAAAGTTCATAATATAGGTACATATTTTCTGTTTGCAAATTAATGGATCTCTTAAAATGTTCTCCAACCCATAACTTGGGTCAATAATATTCAAAAATCCCCTAGTCTATTGTGAACCTCCTAAAATAGAACACAGGAGCACCCTTGGATATAATCTACTACTTTGCACTAGAACATAAAAATATGAACATTAAAACTCATTACCTTTTAAATCCTTTGTATGTGTACTTTGAGCATTCGGCTTTCACTTGAAGAGCTAATTCACGGGTTGGAGCAAGGACCAACATGCCAGGTCCAAGACGCTCATTTTTGGGACTGGAGGCGAAACAAAAATGTAAAATAAATAAAATTACATGTGCCAACCATTCTTATATTTGTATAAGAGTACTTCAGTATTAGGTGATACCTTTTTTATTTGGACCAACAATAGATCTTATAAGACATAGATTACATTTGTATCAAAATTAAATGAGCAAGACAATTTCATGTCTGTGCTATATGTTTTTGTAAGAAAAGGTACATAGGAAAGACCAGGAAATAAATGTTTGTGATTCATGTCTTTTATCGTGGTATTTTATATAAAGTGATTAGGCTGCAATTACTTATTCCTAGATCTTTGCTGAAATCTGGCCAATAATGCTGACATTTGTATCTTAGCCCCAGTTTATTTTTAGCAGAAATGTTCAGCCACGGGAATAGGCACAACACAAAGGAATCCTGAAAGCTTGGAAGGGCTCCCTGAAAGTCCAATCAATAAAAAAAAAAATTAAAAAAAATCAGGGGGATCACATTCCAGCAATACAATAATTGTGAGAAACTATGAAGTGCTTAAGCTATGTATCTACATGTAAAAAATAAAGCCTCTTACAGTGGTTGTAGATCCAAATGAATGAACCCTGGCAGTAAATATGCCAATGTTTTTCCAGTGCCAGTTTGGGCTATTCCAATTAGATCTATTCCTTGGAGAACAATGGGCCATGCTTGCGACTACAAAAATAAAATAAAATCAAGTGTTAATGGAGTAGGGTGAAACAACAGTTGAGAATAATGACCCTGGAGAGAATTAGAATCACTATACCTGAATTGGAGTAGGTCTATCAAATCCAACTTTCTTTATTGTAGACATAATTTCGGGAAAATGATCAAATGCATCTCGAAAATTACGAATTGGATTTGGAATTGGTCTCTTCTGACCTTCTTTTAAGTCATCACAAATAATATTATTGTTGTCTTTTCTGCATGTAAAGTAAATGAATACATCCGTTATATTACATAAACACACACTTCCAGCTGAGCACCAACTAAACTAAATTTATGATCACAAACAAATGTATTTATTTAATTATAAAAATGCTTTACCAGGAATACATAGAGAGTTACCTCTCTTTTTCAAGTATGTACTGGGCACAGAGTTATGATGACAAATGCATGGCTACATTAAGTGAACACGGTTATACAAGACATTGCATGCACAATTAAAGATAATATGTTATAGGCGTATGCAACAGTTACAGACCAGATTAAAATGAGACCGCTCTAGTTTTGAAAGCATTTATATTGGTGGCGGCTGTGAACGCAGGATTTCCAACCTTCAAAAACTTATACAGCAGGGCCCCGCTTTTCGGCGATCCGCTGATACGGGGCACCGAGAAGGGGGCCGCCATGTTGGATTTTAAGTCGCGCATGCGCAGAATGGGTGGGTGTGCCCAGCGCGCATGCACAGACTGCAATATGCGCGCGCAGAGCATAGGTTGCACATCCGCAGAACGGCAAAAATGCCGGTCTGCGCATGCGCAGAAGTAAAAATCGCTGGATCCGTTTTCCAGCGATTTTTACTATACGGCGGGCCTCTAGAACGGAACCCGCCGTATACCCGGGGCCCTACTGTAATGCTAAATATGGAAGCAATCCAGGTATTTTACAGCAATGTCCCCATAAAAAGAGAGAGAAGTACTCTAGTGCAGTAGCGACCATGCCTGATGAACATTAAGTTATTAATAGCAATGTATTAATTCATGTATTATAATAGCAAAGCATAACTGATATAGTCACCTAATATGTATAACAGGGTAGCAAAATCATAAATTTATTACTGAAATGGAGTTGTCCGGTCCTCAACCTGAGGTAAACAAAAACTCCTCAGGTCTCAAACCAAATAAAAATAACTAATTGCCATCATGATTGAAAGACTTCACACATTACAAAGATTATTGCATGCAAGCAACTGCACAGTACCACATAAGGTTTACGCTTTGGATCTCACACACACACAGAAAAAAAAAAAAACCAACATAATTCAGGTTTATATTACAATTACAGTGCAACAAAAACAGCTGAACCCCGTTATAATGCGGTGCTTGGGGTCCACAACCCAACCGCGCTATAACTGGATCGCAGAAAACAAAAGGCCACCATCAGGGATTCCGCATCCTGAGGGGGAGAGCTGGGATAACTCTCCCAACTGCCCCAGACCCGGCGACACAGCAACACCCCCACGCAGGACTTACCCCGCATCTGCAGCAGCAGCTCTCTAGTCTCCCTGCTTCAGCTGTCAGCTTCTGGCTGACAGATCACTGTGAGAGCAAGCTCCCTTAAAGTGTGTGTGTGTGTGTGGGGGACAAATGGTCCGATTCAGCTGATGTAAAATAAGATCCCAAGTGTGACTGCACCTTAAACCCCTCTTGAGCTTCAGTAGTCCACAGTGCATGTTAGATCGCCCTGTACATCACATATAGAACGTCAATGCACTGTATATTGAAAGGTACTGTACATCTTTCCCAAATGGTGTGTGTGTGTGTGTGTGTGTGTGTGTGTGTCTGAGTGACAGTGTGTGTGTGTGTGTGTGTCTGAGTGACAGTGTGTGTGTGTGTGTGTGTGTGTGTGTGTGTGTGTGTGTGTGTATAAAACCAGACTAAAAATACAGAAACAATGTACAATTTTATTGTTTCAAACTTATTGATGCATTCTACAATCAAGTATTTAATACACCAATAATTGTGTTGTACAGTATACATAAATACTGTACGATAAAGAACATTTTGCGCCACACAAATATACTGTAGATATAGTACTGAACTCAACTGCTTTTATACGTGTAACATTTCAGTTACATTGGTGTTTGAACATTAACCATGGGGTTATAAATTCTGAAGAAAAGGGGAAAAAAAGTGTAATGCACTCCATGTTCATTCAACTACTGTACTACAAAAAACATACACAAATGAACTTGAGATTACACTTTAAAAGTGCTTCATAAAAAAAAGGGGGGGGATCTGTTTCAGTGCATCTCTTTGCTTAACGATTTCAATAATTCGTTTTTAATTGTAAAATTGAAATGGAATCTTTGTTTTCTGTTTCAAGAAATTAAAGTCCAGTTTGCAATCCTTTGAGCGCCTCTGCGATCTTCGGTGGAAGCTCTGGTTCCTCGTCTTCGGTTACATCCAAAGCTTGATTTTCACTACTAATGTTTTGGATTATTTTAGTCAGTCATATGCTCATAGGTAGGACAGCTGCCGTCCCCATCTACCCAAGTGTGAATCGTGGTCCCACTTTCGCTATCAAACGGATCCAGTACTCTTTCTGCATTGGCCATGTAATTTTCTGTGAGGCCTTCATTAACGCAGCTTTCAAAGAAGAGATTGGTGGTGGCGACTTCTTCCTCTGTAAAGCCCTCAGTCATTATCTTCATCACCGTCACTGGCTATTTCAAAGTAAGCCGGTACCAAACTTGCACCAGTTATGTTTCTCCAACATTTAGAAAGGCACATTTTTGTGATTGCTTCCCGTGCTTCACCACAAATGTAAAACACTATGTTAATTTTCTTTTAAAATGCAGTAACAGAATCATCACCTGTGATTATCCACCTTTAAGACCCACCTTAAGACACATCTGCTTAAAGAAGCATATGAGTAGCACTGGATAATCATGGACACATGACACAAAGCTTGGCCCCCTGCAGACGCACTTACTAGTACTCCCTCCTACTGTCTCTGTACGTTCTCCCTACCTACCAATTAGATTGTAAGCTCCTCGGAGCAGGGACTCCTTCCTTAATGTTACTTTTACAGTATGTCTGAAGCACTTATTCCCATGATCTGTTATTTATATTTGTTATTTATATGACATGTATTACTACTGTGAAGCGCTATGTACATTTATGGCGCTATACAAATAAAGACATACATACATACATTATTCGCTGTATCAGCGTCTTTCGGAAGTTCATTTTGAAGGTTGCTATAATACTTTGATCCAGTGGCTGTATTTTTGATGTGGTGTTTATGGGCAAGTAGCAGACTTGTATTTTGCCATCTCTGCTTATTAGACTATCGGCAGACAGATGGGCAGGGCAGTTAACGAGCAACAACAAACCTTTGGTCTCCAAACTTTGTTACCGTAAGTGTTTACGTACCTCGGGTACAAACTGCCAGCATTTTCGAAAACTGGTTTCATCATCAGTCACCCATACATTTTTACTAAAATAGAGACCATATTCACATGGTGATTTAAACTTGCCTATACAAAGTGGCTTCAGCTTGTGATTTCCTGTTTGGTTAACACAAAAAAGTACGGTCACTCTCTTTCATTTGTTTAAAGCCTTGTTTTCGCTCATCGTCATTCTTACAAGCCAGAGTGGTAGTCTAACATTTTGAAAAACATTCCGGTTTCATCGCAGTTATAAAACCTGTTCTGTGGTATAGCCACCATCTTCAATTATCTTCTGAAGCTGGGCAGGGTACGAGCATGCAGCTTTCTCGTCAGCTGAACGTATCTCTCCTGATATAGTAGTTTTGCTTCTTCCATGTCACCTTTTAAATTGATTTAGCCATCCACTACTTGCCGTGAAGTTGGTGGTGAAACTTTTGGCTTGCGTTTGCAGATGGTGTCCAGACAGAGGCGTGACTTTGGATCATTATTGGACAAACCACTAAAAAACAGCTTTATCCAACTGGCTGTCGAAGTTCATGCAAACTATTATGTTTCAGTCCATCGTCTGTTTCTATGGACTTCGCTGCATCAAAGTTTCTCCTTTTTCCATCCAAGAACTTTAGACTCGTTCAGTCCTAGGTCTCAAGCCACTTTGGTTTTCTGGACTCCAGATTTTATTCTATCAAGTGTAAAAAAATAATTCTTTTAAAGTAAAACGTCCTACGTTTGGTTGAAGTTCCCGCCATTTCTATCTGCCAGGGCTCTTCACTATGTCTTTTCCTGGGGTTTAAAACCTGCACAGTGTGTGGTAGGATAAGACTGGCAGAGATACCCCTGAACAGAGAGGGTCAGAGGTTTTTTAGGTCTCACTTTATTTCAATGTTTTATTCTATTAGTTTGTTGCATTATATTTTATTACTGTATTTGTGTTGCATTATATTTTATTACTGTATTTGTGTTGCTTATTGTACAAATTTTGCATCTTTTAATGCTTATAAGTAATGATTTTCCATATTTACTATGCCTCCATGGTAACAGGCATCAAATGACCCCACGGAGTCACGTAGTCACGTAGGGTCATTTGACACATGGGGTGTAAGACGGACGGACACCAGCAGCACGATTCAATACTTCTCGTCTGTTGGGAGTATTAAATGTTTTATTAGCCAATATAACCTTCCCCCACCTATTACTCTGGCAGGTAAAAGAGAAAAAAGTACATTTTGGAAGATTTGAAGAACTGGAAATATAAGAGTATATTTTGCGTTTTCTTCTACTTCCTCCATGGCAGCCATAACTAAATGGGATGTACCAAAGCAATTAGTTTGCTAGGGTAGGTCCACCCAGGGTAGTTAAAGGAATTACAGGTTGTAAAGCAAATGTATACAGGCATACCCCACATTAACTTACGCAATGGGACGGGAGCATGTATGTAAAGCGAAAATGTACTTAAAGTGAAGCACTAACTTTTCCCTCTTATCGATGCATGTACTGTACTGCAATCGTTATATACATGCATAACTGATGTAAGTAACGCATTTGTAACAGGCTCTATAGTCTTCCCGCTTGCGCACAGCTTCGGTACAGGTAGGGAGCCGGTATTGCTGTTCAGGACGTGATGACAGGTGCATGCGTGAGCTGGCGTTTGCCTATTGGGCGATATGTACTTACTCGAGAGTGTACTTAAAGTGAGTGTACTTAAAGCGGGGTATGCCTGTAATGTTTTACGAAGGTGTGCAACGATGACCATGTTGCTGCCTTACAAATGTATGCATGCATATATAATATATTGTATGTATAATGTATATATATTTATAGTGTCAATGTACATAGCGCTTCAATGGAGTAGTACATGTGACATCATAATATAAATGTATTATTTGTTAAACACAATGGGAAAAGGCGCTTCAGACATAAAAGTAACATTTATTAAAAAGAAATCCCTGCCCCGAAGAGCTTACAATTGAATTGTTAAGTAGGAAGGTGTTCTGCTAAGTGCGTCTCCAAGGGGTCAAGGTTGATGTATGAGGTGTATAGTGTCAGCCACTCGTATGCTTAGTTGAGGTGGGTTTTAAGATGGGTCTTAAAGGTGGATAGAGAGGGTGCTAGTTGGATATTGAGGGGAAGGGCATGCCAGAGGTGTGGGGCAGTCAGTGAGAAAGGTTTAAGGCGGGAGAGGGCTTTAGACACGAAAGGGATACAGAGACCAAAACGCAAAAGTCAGGATAGTGTACAGTGAGAAATTAGGGCTGAGATGTAAGGAGGGACAGAAGAGTATTAAGCCTAAAAAGTGAGAATACAGTGTGGTACATGATTTGTAACGTGGACCACATAAAAATGATCCTAGTAGAAATAACATGGTTCCTCCGTGATCACTGAACAGAATAACTTCATACTATAAGTAGCTCCATAATCAGTCTCTTTATACAAATTAAATTAGCAGCACATCTAACAATTCAAAGAAAACAGTTCTGCAACTTGATTTTTAGATACAAACTGGACACAGACTTTACAGTCCAGATGAATATGAAAACAATCGAGAGCCTAAGAAGAAAAAGAATACACCTGCATTTTCAATTAATTACACTACATTAGATTTATTTCTGAAAACAAAGTATATGGGCTGTGCAATAAAATCTAACACGGGAAGAATATGAATTGTGTCCAAGGCTTTGCGCATTCTTAAGTTCCTGGTTAAAAACAACCCATATGGTCTTAATACTGTACTCAAAACGAGTTAAGATAAGCTTACATATGTCCTCCTCCACACTTTAAATTACCTCCATCTTGTCACCTCATCTTGAGACATTGATGCAATGTTCGATGCTTCTTTGTAGAAGTTTTTTTCCATCGGAGGCAAATCTAACAGAATAGAAGGTAAAATACAGTCACAAAATGTTGCAGAATTTCATCCACAATTCTTTCAGTCAGCTTTTTTTTTTTTTTAGACAAAGCAAATTTATCTTCACAAAAACAAGTCATTGTATTTGATTAGAACCAAGTATCTAATTGTCCCTATAAAGATTTAGTCTTGAAACAACCTCTTATCCCTATATTTATTTTACTTTACTATTCCAGAGACTTGTGTTTTATACAGCAATAATAAAACCTTCAAAGTTTAAACTATGCATTTATTAAATACAGAATTAATTTGTTGACTAGATAAATGGCGATTGTGGTGGCAATTCATTACCAACAAATTACACATTAGTGGAAGAGAAATTCAGAGAGCTTATTCGCAATGAAAGCCAATAAAAATGGGGTTCTTATATCTAAATAAAGTAACACACCAAATAAAATGGGGGACCTGAGGGCTCAGTAATAAAAAAGAAATTAAAAAGCTACAAGTAACAAGTGGAAAAAAAGTTAGTGAATGATTGTTGTATGGGGGGGGGGGGAGGGAGAAACATTAGCAAGTGGTCCTTAAAAGGGGGAATACACACTAAAAATTACCCAAAATTGGTAAGCAGGGGTTATCCAGAGCTCCCGTGCTTCCCAAGATGCTTACCTCCATAGGTCATGTTACTATCACCTGCAAATATCTTGTGAAGCAGGAGGTCGGCAGAGCTTTAACCAACAATGATGAGCTCCGGCAAACCCCTGCATCCCACCTAATACAATATAAAAACAATAACCAGAAGACTGGCAATGTATATTTCATTAAAAATGTTTAAATGATGGTCCACAAATTTATAATATGGCATACCAACCTGCCCACTTCATGATTTCATATTTTTCTCTATTTTCACGAAGAGATGCCCAGTTAATCCCACGTTTCACTGGTGCAGTTACAGTGGTGCTCATATCTGCAGACCTAGAAGGGCGAATCTCCTTGTATCCAAATCTGGTATCTATTGATTAAAGTACAAAAATCATATTGTAATTTACACATGCTAATTGTTCTGTTTTTTTTTTTTTTTTTTTTTTTTTTAATTCAATTCTCAAATTTGTATCTACTTGTGACAATACCTATAGTTTACTTTAAGCTAGGGGTGCACAAGATTTTCAAGGGGAGAAGAGGGAAAGAGGGAGGGCGTTAGAGGTCCCACTCGCTTTACAACAAAATTTAAATTAAATGCCGGGGAAAGCGTGAGGTCGCCAACTCTCTTACCTGCTCTCAGATGGCTCTTCGGTGACACATCGTCATGACAACACTCAGGCAAATGACAACGCGACGTCACAACACCATATATGCAAAGAGCAGGTAAGGAGGGGGCGCAAACATAAAAAAAAAAAAATAGTTTACGCACCCCTGCTGTAAGCCGTAGTAGTAGATGGGAAGATAAGTTAAGCTTTCTCCTAAAACCATGGAGGTAACTATTTTCCATTTCAATAAACCATTAGCTTTTATTTGTATGATACCAACATATTCCGTAGCACAGTACAATAACGTACAAAAATAGCATATACAAGTACATTGACATTATGACAATTGGAAAGGAGTGCCCTGCCCCATAGAACTTTACATCGGGTACATTGGGTGAGTACATCTTATAACTACTTGGAAGTCCTTGGAGTTTCACTATGCTACTCATCGTACCAGGGACTCCCCCGTTCCAGAGGTATGTACGTACGGGACAGGACATTGCAGCAAAGTGTCCCGTGGCGTTTTGGTCATGGCAAAAACATCCCATTCCGCACACAGCGTGGTTCTTATTTTACACCATATTCATTATTTTTTTGGAATCTTATGATCTGACCCTCCACTTTTGTTCTAATATGTCAGAAAACTAGACTGAAATTTCAAGGCTTTTATTAATATTTAGAGGTAGCTCAAGGGGTTCAAAGATTGACAATAAAGCTAAAACGTATTTTAAATAGATACATAAGAAAAGATACTTCACAAAATAATAATAAAAACAAAACATATGGCAGGACACACCGACAATGACATCACCGATTTTCACTGGCTCATTCGTTAGATATATATTGCTCGGCGATTAGTGCATTTTTGCAGTTTGGAAGCTTTTTGGATTTTGTTGCACAACGTTAAGCATGTACTTTGTTTTTATCTTTATCAGCAGATATGATGCTATTATATTGCATGAGCTGTACACCTCTTGGTATGGTCGTTTACAACACGCGCATTTTTAACGATCTCTTTTGCTTGCACTTAGTCATCTCTGAGACACAAAGTTTCCGGATCTAATTCGAAGTAACTTCGAGGTAATCATTACAGTTCAAAGAATGTCATTGTGTTCTTTGTGATAAAATAGTCGACGTTCGTTCCAATTGATGCTCTACTGTTCAATTGAATGCGCTTTGTTGGTTCGTCCAGTCCATCCTTCTCTTTCAAGTTCTTCAACATGGCACACTTTGACTCCATCAAAAGAGGCCAATCCAACAAGTTCTTCACTTAGATATCACAAATGTCCTTCAAATTTTTGCTGGCGGTTTTATGGATTGTCTGGTTTATGATTTCATAGGCATCTAGTTCTTGAAGTAATTTAAGGTCATTATTTGGAGAAGAAATGGAGTTTTAGTAAGCCATGCTGCCTTCAAGTAAACACGCACAATGAAAATGCATATATCACAAAGGCCTCTTTCTTGTCGAACGGAAAGCTTGAGCTGGCTTCTAAACATCCATATCTTGAAAGCATACATGGCTTTGCTCATCCATCTTGCATGGTGAAATGCCCCAGGTGTCTTAAAATCGCACTCCTTGTGGTGAAATTTCACAAAGGGAAATAATTGACAGTTCAAGGAATTCGAGTCATCTCTGGTTTGTTGCAATTGAAGCGGACTAAATGCAAAGGCCAAAATAACATCCTTATCAGGATTCACAGCAACCACAACTCTTTCACAGGTGGTTACATTTTCAAACTGGGTTTCATTGATTTTGACCCATAACTGCTTGAAACGTTTGAAAATTGCTACTTGTTGACCATATTGTCAGTACCATGAATATGCTAAATACACCTTCTAATACAATTTCCAGCACCGTGTGCGCATCTCACTCTGGAGCCTGCACTCTGGATCACCCTACGCGTTTCGTGAAGATCTTTCACTCTCAGGGGCTCTGAGATTGCAGGATATTGGAGAAGGGAGAAGAGTGTTCAGGCAGCGCAGGCTCCAGAGTGAGACACAGATAGGGTGTCCAAGTACACATGGTGGGATCTTAGAGGTCCACAAGTTCGTTCTTGCTATACCCGATCGAGTTGTGTGTCTACTGCAGTAAGCACAAATGTGAGTACAATTGTTTATCACTTATTTTTATTCTATTTTTGGGGAATAAATTGTATACACTTAGAGTGTGTGCTCTTCTATTTTTAGTTGAAGTGAATTTACAGAAGGGTGGGGGGGGGGGGGGGGGACTCTGAAGAAAGCACCAGGACTTCTCTGATACCTATGAATGTTCCCTAGAGACAGGACTTTTTTTTTACGTGATATATCTAGATATTTTATTTTTTATGATATGATTACACCAGGACTTATTCTCTGGGTTGTCCTATATGTCTCTATACCTTATTCACTAGTTGTTTTTATGCCATTTCAATATTTTATTGTGACCCCATTTTACTTTATGGTTGAGTGCTTATGGGATGTAGATATATGATGCAGCGTCATATGATGCCGTGCGGCCATTTTGAATAGTGCTTCAGGAGTAAAACATGATTTTAAAGGTGACAAGACAGCAGAAGGCCAGAAGACGCCGTCAGGACCCCGCAGCTGGCAAGTGTCGTCAAGGGGGGGGGGGGGGGGGGTGGGGGGTGCGGCTAGTGGGGTTTGGCCCAGTTTGTCAAAAGGTGCCAAGGAGATTAACAAAGCAACTCTAAATATTTGTAACGTTTATAACGGATTACATAGACTTGAATATTTATTTCCCTCAAATATCACAAACTTTTGGAAGGCCAAAACTATTAAAGCAGCAATCCCCCTCATCCCTCTTACTTTTTTTTTTTTTTTAATTTCTGTGAAAACAAAACCTGGAGACTCAGAGCTGATCTATTGATAAAATCTTGTTCATTATCTGCTTTGACAGAGCCTCCGGGTCTTTTTGCTGTATTCTATATTATTATTTTGGTGGTATATTATAGAGTGCTATCTAAGGGGATTGTCTTAGTCTCTTTTGTGTGTTTTATAAATGTACTTATCCCCCAGCACCAGCAGTCTACCCTAATTATTTAATTACTGACTTTTTGGGTATATTTTTTGTACTTAATTAGTCAGTGTTATTTGGGGACTGGTTTAACCACTTACATATAGTGTGAGCAACATACTTTTTTGTGTGTTTGAGATATATATATATATATATATATATATATATATATATATATATATATATATATATTTTAGAGTTACTTTTTTAATCTCCCTGACCCCTTTTTTATCGTTTCCCACCTTTTTCTCTGCTCCTCCATTGGAAACATAGGAAAGTGGACACATTAGGTAGCCCAGGTGGTTCTCTACTTAAGCCATCAAATCTGGTGCATGACTTTCATTCATACCTGGGATATGCCTTAGGTCTATCAATTCATATTGGAATTCCCTTACAGATTTTTACAGTACCACCTCTGTTGGGAGTCTATTCCACAAATCTATCACCCATTCTGTAAAGAACTACTTCACGGTTTCCTCAAGCGCATTAATTCCAGCTTCAGTCCCTCTTGTTCTACCTTATCTCGCTTTAAAATACGCTTCCCTCCTATAACCCTTCATATATTTAAAAGTTTTAATCATATCCCTCCCCAATCCCTGCTCTCCTCCAAGCTGTAGCCTCCATTACGGTTCTTCAGTGTTTTCTGATGTAGAAGAGCACAATTTTAATATATATTTTTTTCCTGAAATTAAATTAGTTCCCCCCTACTTTATTTTTGGCCCCTACCCTTTTTTAGCTATATAGAAAGTAGCAGGTCCACGCAAATTAAATTAACACAGTATAGCTCCAGGGACGTAAACTAATAATAATTTATTTCGAAAACGGCCTAGAGGGAACTGCTGCTTTAATTTACGTCCTTCTGGAAATATAGTCTTCAGAATTTAACAGTATGCTAGGGGAGACCTTACCAATGATCTATAAGGCCTTGTGTATAGTGCCCGCGACGGGAGATGCCGCCCAAAAACAAATATATTGCCGCCGCGTGCGCTTACAGTAAGCGTCGCGCCGCAGACTTTGGAAGCCGGGAATATATGATTTTTCAAGGGCTGTCGCCCCATGTGACAGCCCCATAACAAATCAAATGCCCGGAAGCCCGCGCCGCCACAAAGCGAAATATGACTTTGCTAGCGGCGTCACCCGTCGCGTCGCCGGCACCATACGCGCAGCCTAAAGCGGTATCACTTCTTTCTACGGCTTATCCCTCAGGAACTTCGCATCCTGCTGGCTTCCCCCATTCCTTCCCTCACTACAACTCCCTTTCAATATTCTCTCCCTACCATTTATTTGTTATTAATTTTCTTCTTGCTTTGGAATTTATATTCTCAGTACACAGGATAAAAGAGGGAGAAACCCCTGCTTCAGCTTAATAATGATACTGTGAACATGATGGTGCAGTTATGGTTCAACAACTATGAAGAGAAAGAACACCAACTTAGTAGCACTCTCTCACGGACAGGAATGATGTGTATGAGTTAAAAATAATTTATGAACATACGATAAAATACAGGGTGTTAAAATAAACAATTAAATAGCGTATTCAGAATCCAATACGGGTGTAGTAACCCCGGATAGTAAACAAGGGGGGAAAGAATCTTAAAAGACCATGATCAAAGTACCAGCAGTTGACCATAGTAGCTACTATGTGTACAATAGGTGACAAATTGTTCGTGGTACACACTGGGTTAAACTGTATCCACCGTGTATGGCTGGCGATCTGTGTGGTCACATATCCACAAACACAATGTTGTCAGAAACGAAACACTATGTAGCAAGCAAGTTGGCAAGAATCTGGGTAGTAGATAGTTTCCTACTTTGTGTTACGCCGGAGTAGCCCGCAGACCAGACCTGTCCCTAGAACTGAGGTGGCAGGTATGAATACACACACCGACAGAGCGAGGGACGTGTCCGGGTTGTGGTATTAGATGGTGCCAGGCCAGATGGGGTGTATTGCGAGAATACTTGCCGATACCGTTTTCCCAGAAGAATGGTCGTTGCCGTTGCCGAGATCAGGGGTAGGAGATGTATGGAGGAATCGAGATGAGTGCCGAGGTCGAAGGGAGCCAGAAGGTACTTAAACAGGAACAATCCGAAGTCGAGAGCCAAAGGGGGTAGTCTGCCAAGCCGCGTCAAAACCGAGAGAATCAAAGAACAAGCACTGTGAAACACCCATACAAAAACTATGACGAGCGAGGAAGCACAGAACAGAGAGGGTATATAAAGCTGGAACAGCCAACCAGGAGAGGGGGCGTGCCTGGAGGAGCCCAGGGAGCTTCAGTGCATTGGCTGCTGTTCTTAGAGCTCAGGTGACACTCAGCAAGAGCCAGATTGTAACCATGCGGTGTTTGGGGGCGGAGCCTGAGTGGAGATAAGTTCAAGGGCTTTTGTGTGTGCACTGTAAGTCCAACGTGTGCATGAGAGGAAGCAACGTGGGGTGCGCACGTGCGTGCGGGGTGGCGATTCCGCGCCGACAGCTGCGGCGCAGAACGAGGAGGAAGAACCTCGTGGAGCGTCCCACCATGCCGTGGGGTAAGTGATGAAGCTGAAGGGGGCTTGCGTGGTTGTAGTGGAAGGGTCTGAGCAGTGTAAGGAGAGAGCCGTGAACTCCGCCTGAGACGCTGTGTGCTCACATTCCTAACAGTACCCCCCTCTTCAGGATCGGCCTCAGGACGATCCAAAAACGGCTTGTCTGGAAATTTCCTCCTAAAAGTCTTCAGGAGGCTGGGTGCATGGATGTCTTTGAGCGGAACCCAAGACCTCTCCTCGGGTCCGAAACCCCTCCAGTGGACCAAAAATTGAAGCTGCCCCCTGGAGATGCGGGAGTCCAGTAAGGCTTGTACCTCGTATTCCTCATTATTGAGTACCGTGACTGGATCTGGCTTGCTGGTCTGTTTAGGAAAGAAACGATTGGCAATGTGGGGTTTTAATAGCGAGGTATGAAAAACGTCTGGGATCCTCATGGAGGGTGGTAGTTTAAGGCGAAACGCCACTGGGTTAATCTGCTCCACGACGGGAAAGGGTCCCAAAAACCTAGGTGCCAGTTTAGGGGAAGGGACTCTCAAGCGGATGTTTCTTGACGAGAGCCATACTAAATCCCCTGGCTTGTAGTTGGGTGCCGGCCGACGGTGGCGATTGGCCTGAAGTCTAGCAGTATCGGCGGCCTTGTGGAGAGACTTTTGTACCTTGGACCAAATGTCTTGGAGAGTGGAAATCCGTTCGTCTACCGCCGGTACCCCAGAAGCCAGATTAGAAATGGGTAGGCAGGGAGGGTGAAACCCATAATTGACAAAAAATGGAGATTCTCGGGTGGATTCACTTCGGGCCGAATTGACCGCGTACTCTGCCCACGAGAGGAGTTGGGACCAATCATCCTGGGAATCAGAGATGAAACATCTGAGGTATTTCTCCAGCGACTGGTTAGTTCTCTCCGTCTGTCCATTGGACTGGGGGTGGTATGCAGAGGAGAAGGAAGAGACAATTCCCAGTCTCTTAGTGAAGGTCCTCCAGAACTTGGAGACGAACTGGGATCCTCTGTCAGAGACAATGGAAGACGGAATGCCATGGATCCTAAAGATATGCTCAGAGAAAATGTCTGCTAGGGCGGGAGAGGAGGGCAGTCCCTTGAGGGGGATGAAGTGGGCCATCTTCGAAAACCTGTCTACGACAACTAAAATGGTGTTGAAGCCCCTAGACCTAGGGAGGTCGACTATGAAATCCATGGAGATATGGGACCATGGACGAGCAGGCACTGGCAATGGGAGGAGAAGTCCCTGAGGTCTCTGTGGAAGTGTCTTGTTCTGGGTGCATACAGGACAAGCGCGAGTGTATTCCGCAATGTCTTTAGACATACTGGGCCACCAAAAGTTCCGACGAATTAAGTCTAACGTCCTTCTGAAACCTGGGTGACCTGCAGTTTTAGAAGAGTGTCCCCAATCTAGGACCTCTGGAATGAATCTGGGCGAGACGAAGAGCCTGTTAGAGGGGATCGCCGTGTTTGAAGGGATCTGTTGCTGGTCCCTTTTGATCTTGTCTAGCGATTTGAAGGTGGAAGTAGCCAAAATTCTCTCGGGAGGTAGGATAGGTTCCAAAGCTGCCTCAGGCCTGTCTTCCGAGGAGTATTGTCTGGACAACGCATCTGCCTTCACGTTCTTCGTTCCCGGGATATAGGATAGATGATAGTTGAAGCGAGAAAAAAAAAGCGCCCAGCGAGCTTGTCGAGGACCGAGGCGACGTGCACCTTCGATATAAAGTAAATTTTTGTGGTCCGTTAAAATAGAAAATGGCTCCCTTGACCCTTCCAACAGATGTCGCCACTCTTGAAGTGCCATTTTAACGGCCAATAACTCTCTGTTGCCGACGTCATAATTCCTCTCGGCGGAGGAAAATTTCTTAGAGAAATACGCACAAGGGTGAAGTTTATCCTTGGGCGAGTACCTCTGTGATAGTACAGCCCCTGCACCGCAGTCCGATGCGTCAACTTCTATGACAAAGGGAAGATCTGTGTTGGGGTGGCGCAGGATCGGTGCCGTGACGAATGCCTCTTTAAGGGCCTGGAAGGCGGAGATTGCTTCGGCAGACCAGGCAGAAGGATCAGCCCCTTTCCTAGTCAACGCCGTGATGGGGGCCACTAGAGTGGAGAAATTGCGAATGAACTTCCGATAGTAGTTCGCAAATCCTAAAAAGCGCTGGATAGCCTTGAGAGTCTCTGGTCTGGGCCATTCCGTAACTGCCTGGAGTTTACCTGGATCCATCAAAAAGCCTTCGTCCGAAATAATGTAGCCCAGAAATTGGGTAGAGCGTTGATGGAAGGTACACTTCTCTAGTTTGGCATACAGGTGATGTTTGAGTAGACGTGAGAGGACGTACGAGGTGTGATGAATGTGATCCTGAAGATTTTTGGAGAAGATCAAAATGTCATCTAAATAGACAATAACAAAGATGTTGAGCACCTCCCGAAATACGTCATTAATAAAGTCCTGAAAGACAGCCGGGGCGTTACATAAACCAAAAGGCATGACGAGGTACTCATAATGCCCACAGCGGGTGTTGAAGGCCGTCTTCCACTCGTCGCCCTGCCTGATGCGGACCAAGTTGTAAGCCCCACGGAGATCCAATTTGGAAAATATCTTAGCCCCACGCAGTTTATCGAAGAGTTCCGTGATCAAGGGGAGAGGATAGCGGTTCTTGATGGTGATACCGTTCAAGCCCCGGTAATCAATACATGGCCTCAGAGTACCATCCTTTTTCTTCACGAAGAAGAACCCTGCTCCCGCCGGGGAACTGGAGGGCCGTATGAATCCTTTCTCAAGATTCTCCTTTATGTAGTCTTCCATGGCTTGAGACTCAGGTATCGACAATGGGTAAGTCTTGGACTTGGGCAAGGTGTATCCTGGGACCAAATCGATGGGGCAATCGTAGGACCGATGAGGAGGCAATTGTTCTGAGCGGACCTTGTTAAAGACCTCACGGAAAGGGTGATACACAGGGGGAAGAATGGAGTCCTGAGTCATTGTGTTAGCCAAGAGTTTGGGAGACTTCCCTGACCTCGGTTTCCAGGTGATGGGGGTAGGTGAGACCCAGTCAATTGGAGGGTTGTTCTTCTGCAACCAAGGTAGGCCGAGGGTTACTGGCGTACCTGGGGCCTGGATGGCGTCAAGTACCAGGGTCTCGCTGTGGGAGTAGGTAGATAGCAGGAGAGGTACGGTCTGTAGCGAGATTAAGGGTGGAGACAGCGAACGACCATCAATCCCAACCAAGGCAATAGGTTGGGCCTTCTTCACCAAAGGTATCCGGTTCTGTTTAGCGAAATCGAGGTCTACAAAGTTTCCTCCAGCACCGGAGTCGATAAAGGCAGCAGTAGATGTGCGAAACTCAGCGCCTGCGAGAGAGATAGGAATCGTAAGTTTCTTAGGCAGTGCCTCCTTGGGAAGGGGACGAGGAGAGATAACACCCAGTGAGAGCCCCTCCATACTCACTGAGTGTTCCCATTTCCCGGACGCAAAGGGCATGCACGGACCAGATGTTCAGGGGATCCACAGTAGAAACAGAGTCCGCCGGCGTAGCGGTGTTGTCGTAGTGGATTCCGGATCTGTTGCACCCCTAATTGCATTGGCTCGGGAGGCTCCAGTGCCAGCTGCTGTGAAGGAGGTGGTCTAGGGACCAGAGGAGAGTTGGGGAAGGGTGCTTGGAAGGTTAGTGGCCGGGCATTCTGACGCTCCGAGCGTCGTACCTGGATGCGTTGATCAATACGTACGGCCAAGTCAATGAGCGCCTCCAATTGGTCTGGCCTGGGTTGCCGAGCAAGCTCGTCCTTGATGGACTCCGAGAGACATAGACCTTGCCAGAAGACGGAGACGAGCGGCTCTTGTCCCCAGTTCGTCTCGGCGGCGAGCGTGCGAAATTCCACTGCATACTGTGTCACCGATCTTCGCCCCTGAGTTATCTGGAGGAGGGAAACAGACGCCATCTCCCGGCGTGCAGGGGAATCAAAGACTTGTCGGAACTCACCCTTGAAGGCTAGGTAGTCTTGTGTCAGGTCCGGGCGCAACTCCCAGACTGGCGAGGCCCATGCCAGCGCGCTGCCCGTCAGTAGGTTGTACACGTAGGCTACCTTCTTCCGGCCGGTGTCGTACTGAAGGGGTGCCATTTCAAATTGAACCTCACACTGGTTAAGGAAACCTCTGCACTCCTGCGGGTTGCCAGCGTACGGCTTGGGAGGCGGTATCTTCACGTCCTGACTGCTGGGTCTGACTGGTTCTGCAGCCTGTGGAGGAGAAAGAGGAACAGGTGCTTCCGGTACCAGAGCCGAAAGTTTAGCCATTTGGCGTGTTAGGGCCACAATCTGATCAGCCATGGCCTGGTTTTGCTGTATCAGCGTAGAGATTGCTTGCCTCAGTTCGGCCTGGTCTGCGTCTTGTGGGCTCGTCATAATGTTACGCCGGAGTAGCCCGCAGACCAGACCTGTCCCTAGAACTGAGGTGGCAGGTATGAATACACACACCGACAGAGCGAGGGACGTGTCCGGGTTGTGGTATTAGATGGTGCCAGGCCAGATGGGGTGTATTGCGAGAATACTTGCCGATACCGTTTTCCCAGAAGAATGGTCGTTGCCGTTGCCGAGATCAGGGGTAGGAGATGTATGGAGGAATCGAGATGAGTGCCGAGGTCGAAGGGAGCCAGAAGGTACTTAAACAGGAACAATCCGAAGTCGAGAGCCAAAGGGGGTAGTCTGCCAAGCCGCGTCAAAACCGAGAGAATCAAAGAACAAGCACTGTGAAACACCCATACAAAAACTATGACGAGCGAGGAAGCACAGAACAGAGAGGGTATATAAAGCTGGAACAGCCAACCAGGAGAGGGGGCGTGCCTGGAGGAGCCCAGGGAGCTTCAGTGCATTGGCTGCTGTTCTTAGAGCTCAGGTGACACTCAGCAAGAGCCAGATTGTAACCATGCGGTGTTTGGGGGCGGAGCCTGAGTGGAGATAAGTTCAAGGGCTTTTGTGTGTGCACTGTAAGTCCAACGTGTGCATGAGAGGAAGCAACGTGGGGTGCGCACGTGCGTGCGGGGTGGCGATTCCGCGCAGACAGCTGCGGCGCAGAACGAGGAGGAAGAACCTCGTGGAGCGTCCCACCATGCCGTGGGGTAAGTGATGAAGCTGAAGGGGGCTTGCGTGGTTGTAGTGGAAGGGTCTGAGCAGTGTAAGGAGAGAGCCGTGAACTCCGCCTGAGACGCTGTGTGCTCACATTCCTAACACTTTGTAAGTAATTACTTACAGTGGTAAATGAGTAATACGCGTGGAGTACCATAAAACAGATGTCAGCAGGGATCTTAAGTTATTAGATCCGTGTGGACACTGAACTCAGAGTGACTCAGCTGCAAAATCGTGAGAGCATTGTTAAGGTTCCTATCCAGAAGGGAAGGGAACCGCAACAAAACGGCATATTTTGTTAGAGCATTGACCAAAAAGTGTGCCCTGAAAATCATCATGGTAATGTACAGGCACCTCAGAGGTTGTGAAATGGTCTAGCAACTCCCTGAACTGAACACCTAGATATGAATCTATAAACTGAATACCTAAATAACCCAAGGGTAGGGTTATTGAACTCAATCAGCAGTGTAACTAGTATACAATGTAACTCAGCTACTGTCTATGTAGAAACCCTAGTGATTGATGTTCATGGTATCAGTGGAGATAGGCAAGTATATTAATCCGTAAATGCTGTAAATAGTGACTATTGGTGCCTTGGTAGTAACTTTATTCCCTTTAGGAGGTGCTTCGTTAGGCCCGGGCCATAGAGGTGTGGGGAGAGCGGAAGCGCGCTAACGCTGAGGCTCGCCTGCTTCAGTCAGCGCAATTGCACGGACTTGCAGGCGAGCCAGCGTGCGCGAAGGGAGCCGGGGGGAGGTGGTTGGAGGCGGGGCAGTGACGTCGCTGGGCCAATCGCCCACGACGCACTGACGTCAATGTCACGGCGCCGTGACGTTGACGCTGCTGTGCAGTGATTGGAGGTTTTCAGCCGACAGCGCGCTGAAAAACAGCTTGGCGCTCGGCTGAAAACTCCAAAGCCTGAGCATGCCTGCGGACGCTCGCGTGAGCCGCCTCTCAAGGCATCCTCATTGAGGATGCAGGGGCTCAGCGCGGAGCGTCCGCACGCCTCAGCACGGCTGGTCCATCTATGGACGCAGCCTTAGACCAGAGGGTCTGTCGGAGAGAAAGCGCATTTGCTCCCGTGTGGAGTCTCAGTGCTGCGGTATCAGTAATGAACCCTGCGCGTGCATGGATTACTATCCGGGGTTACTACACCCCTACGTGATTCTCAATACGCTAATTACTTATTTTAAACACCCTGTATTTTATCGTATGTTCATAAATAAATTATTTTTAACTCATACACATCATTCCAGTCCGTGAGAGAGTGCTACTAAGTTGGGGTTCTCTCTCCATAGTTGTTGTATTCTCTGTACAGACTTGATCCACAGGGGGGGGGGAAGGGAGCGGTATTCTCAGGAACACACCAAGAAATAAAAAATATAAACACAGTGATAGTGCAATATGTTAAGACAAGCGGAGAATGGGTGAATCTTGGCTCTAATGCAATTCCTACTTACAGCATGTAAGATTTAAACAGGCAGTGGTCTGACTCTGTCAGGATGATGTCGGTGTGGGGTATACACAGAGAGGGGAACTTGATAGTAGTTAACTTCATGCGGGATAATCTCAAGGTGTAACAGCTCAGGTTCACGTAGGATAATATGAAAGAAAGACGGACTATAGTATAGACCATAAAGTACAGATTTTTATCTCATCACGCAAGGTGCACAAACGTACTTACAATAAGTACTTGAAAGGTATTCCCGTAGCAGTTTCCTGAGGAAGCTGTTAGAGAACAGCGAAACGCGTTGAGCCAAGCCTTTAGTCCACCAGAGCCCTGCTGCAAGTGAAGACGTGTGAGGTGTCTGCTGCCTATACCAGCGATCGGCTGAGATTCATCTCCCCCGCTCTCCACCGGTTGTCATCCCCCGTGCCGCCGGAAGTGACGTCAGACGCCATACCGCGACGGGGAGGTGAAAGCGAAGGGAAGCTATCCAGCCAGCACACCATCGCCAAAAAGTCCTCTACTTTCTCACGAAACTGCTACGGGAATACCTTTCAAGTACTTATTGTAAGTACGTTTGTGCACCTTGCGTGATGAGATAAAAATCTGTACTTTATGGTCTATACTATAGTCCGTCTTTCTTTCATATTATCCTACGTGAACCTGAGCTGTTACACCTTGAGATTATCCCGCATGAAGTTAACTACTATCAAGTTCCCCTCTCTGTGTATACCCCACACCGACATCATCCTGACAGAGTCAGACCACTGCCTGTTTAAATCTTACATGCTGTAAGTAGGAATTGCATTAGAGCCAAGATTCACCCATTCTCCGCTTGTCTTAACATATTGCACTATCACTGTGTTTATATTTTTTATTTCTTGGTGTGTTCCTGAGAATACCGCTCCCTTCCCCCCCCCTGTGGATCAAGTCTTCTCATGTAAGGAATCTGTACATATTCCTTGGAAGGTGGAGAAGCGTGTTCTTCTGGGATACACATCCCTTTTAAGTATTGCATTTGTTTATTGCACTTAATTATATTAAGGTGTTTATTAGCGCCGGTACAAGTCATTTGGTTGCACTTTTGTATTCTCTGTACACACACACTTTTTAAGAAGTGCAAAACGTTCGATTCACAGTTCAGTGTTTCAAAACTAAAAAATACATTTTTCTCACCCGTTTCCGGTCTTTCATCATATCTTTCAAGAAGATCATCTATCATTGTTTTGGCTTTATCTTGTTGCTCGCTACTTCCGAAAATCTTAACCTCAGAATCGTAGTCTCCTTTCGTGATCTAAATTGGAATCATTACTACATTTCAGAATACATAACAAAAGGCAACAATTGGTTATATACCTATCGTCCTGGCCAAATGTTACAAATCTTAGACAAGGGGATGCACAGGTTCGGTTCTTGAAGGCCGCAAACGGTCCAAGTATTTACAGTAGCACTCAAAAGCAATTCTTCTGGTAAGGAAACAGAGAAATCTGAACAACTTGGCCTTTCTGCAGCTCTGGAGGGTCATAACTTGTGCATCATTATCTTAGACTATGATAGGCACCTAAAGAGATCGATGTTTCTATTATTTGCTTGCGACATACAGTATGTATTTTCATAAAATAGCTTTCAAAACATGCATCCATTTCACACATTTCTATCATGGCCCAACACCTGTATAATTGATACTCCACCTTTGCATTATTGATCTGGTAAACGAAACCAGTTTTCACAATAGAATAGAACTTTCATGGCACAAACGCAGTCTTAAGAAAAAAAGTGCAACAAAGAATTTGAGAAACATGGGGAGGGTAGTAGGACCGTGCGCAGACTACCTGATTGAACCCACGAGTAAATATTATTTATCATGTACATAACGGGTACGCAAACTGGGGGGCGTGCGGCCCAAGCTCTTCCCCAAAGCATCTAAATGAAATGCCGGGGGAGCGCGCAAGGCCTCTGTATGTTCCCTTACCTTGTCGCCGGTGGCTTATGGCAACACGGCGTCAAATACGCCGGAGACTAGGTAGTAAGTAGGGGGAGCAGACGAAAAAGTTTGTGCACCCCCGTTTGGTGAATATAGCAAAGGGACGAGCAAAGGGCAGTTTACATTCATTAGTGTTATGTGCACAGCCCTCTAAAATAAGATATTATACAATAAAATACATTGCACTTCACTCCCCATAACAAACGTTAGCATGCACTTCTAATAAGCCAATACCCACTTTTTTTAAAATGAGAAATTAAAAAAAAAAATATCTGCATACCTTAATTCTAGAGCCAGAAGATTCTTCAAGCTCCCTTATTTTAGAGCCTCCACGTCCTGCAAAAGTCAGACATTTTGATTTGAAGGCACAGAACGCCAACATCCAAAGAAACACAATTTTTCCTTAAAAGAAAAAAAACCTGAAAACGCATTATACCACAAACCAAACCACGTTTACTTTTTCCCAGAAAAAAAAAAAAAAAAAAAATATACAAAACCGCAACAGAGGGCTTAATTAAGACATCTGTTTTTTTACCTTGCTTTGTTTTTCTTATTCAAGTTTTTATATACATTTTAATATAACTGGCATAGATGGTCAACTTTTTACTCTCCACTTGTCTTTCATCAAGCTGGGTAAAATTAATTGAAGATCAAGAGAGAGCGCAACGCTTCTGCGATAGAGACGACCCGGAAGAGATAAAAATTGCCATAAACAAAGTAGGAGATATGGAGAGAGGCAATATATGGCAATATCACGACACAAAGATCAGTAAACTTTTTTTGCCCCATTCATAACCAAGTACAACTGTGGCCCATTTTAGGATAGATAAAATACTTTAAAAAAAAATACACTGGACAAGACATTATTGGTAAAGCTCTGGGAGAAAAAAACATTGGACATTTTGTTCATATGGGCACCTAATTTAAAAGATGAAGTTAGATCCCAGTGAGTTAGTGAAAACTATAGTTGGCCAACCACTAACCCGAAAGGAATTTTTCAATGCACAAGTTGTTGTAAGGCTTGGAAATAAGGGGGACACCATTTAAATCCAAACTAGTGAGGTATTTGATATTTCACATTGTATTAACTGTAGATTGGACTTTGTTGTGTATGTGCTCCAGTGTCATTGTAATCTTCAGTATGTGGGTTGTACCAATAGACCACTCAGGACGAGGATACTGGAGCACATTTCTAACATTAGTATAGGGTTTGAGTCCCACAATGTGTCAAGACATAAGCAAAAACATGATTCACCCCCTAAAGCCGAGGTGGACAACCCTGTCGCCAATCGCCACAAGTGACGAATTGGCCATGAAAGTGTGGCGAATGAGTTTGCCAGCTCCCACAGTAAAATAAACTTTTCCTGATGGCGTGTGCTGGTTTCTGCTTTCTGAATGAGTCATGGACTCAACACAGCCATCCAATACTCCACTCTGACTTCAGTTGGCGTCTAGACTCGACCTTGAACTGTTAGTTTTTATGGGAGCTAAAATTTGTAGTGACGCAAGTAAATGAAAAGCATGGTGTGGCAATTTTCACTTCTCATTCGCCACACCTGTAGCTACATTGAAAAATAGGTTGCCCACCGCTGCCCTAAAAGGATTAAATCAATGTGGGCATTGACCATATTAAGGCCAACAAAAGAGGTGATGGAATTAGAAGTCTCTCCCAGAGAGACTTGATCTAAAAGATAAAATGATATATTCCTATGGTCTCAATATGAAGAGACTTAAAAATAGTTTCTTAAAGGAATATTCTCTTACCAGTAGTGAGACTCTGATCCATTTTTTATTTTTACATTTATGGATCCACACCATATATCCTTATGACATTATTATTGGAATTCCCTCATTTAGAAGCACAGAAGAAAGTGACCTAAGTCACGATAGCCCCTTTAGTAGCACTCATGGCATAATAAACATAATTAGGGATAATGTATCCACAGAGAGAGCTGAAACGTACCCGCTCAACCACAAACTCAAGGTATATAGTGGTAGCCGAACATCTAAACTGTTAAAAGCAAAAAACATTTTTAATAATAATAATTAATAATCATCTAGAACAACGTCAAAACACAAAGTGAACGTATATAATCAGTGACTACAAAATAGGAATAAAAATACAAAAGGTGGGGAAGGGATGTTCGAGAATACTTAGTGGTCGGTAACATAATGTATCATATCAATGACAAAACAAAAATTTCAACCACGTGTAGATAGGTATGCCAACAAGAATATATCCCTAATGCGTAACCACTAAATGACCGCAATCGTCCAATGTAAAGCCCCGATGGCTATGATTAACCGCAACACAATATGTGCATGACCGATATATAACGCGACTGTAGTAGGTGCATTAAT